>NC_067165.1:42563984-42766484 GCF_903995435.1 Acomys russatus
GAGAACAGTCACCTGAGCAGAGTGGTGCTAGGGGGCAGCTACCCAGAGCCTGGATGGGGGAACCAATATCCAAGCATGTGCAGTTTCTACTGGGACCCATGTGCCCTTTTGGAGCTGCGAAAACTCAGCCATCTGGTGAGCTGATGGCCAGCTGAGGCCAGCTGATGACTCAAGTAGCCAGTCATTGCTCTTGCTTAGGGGCTCGGGCACAGGGGAATACAAAGGATATATCATCCCAATTTCTTCGTCCCAGGATGACCCAGGGACCCCTGCCTGGATCTAGAAACACAGAGGTTTTCCTTGTCTTCTGGGCCTCAGGACAGTGTGTGAGGTGTGTGTCCCACTTCAAAGAGTCGGGACCCATGAAAACCCAGATTCACAAAATGGAGAGATTCAGGGCAATTCTGGATTTCCTAAGGATTTGTCATCAGGCCCTCAAGCGAGTCTGACTCTTTGTGCACGGGCCTGGTTCGCCCCTTTGTCCCCTGAACATTGACGTCCAAAGAGCAAACTTCTCTAGAGTCCCAAGCCTGGCATTATGCCCTCTAGGAACCAGTGTGTACTATCTCAGTGCACAAGAGTTTCAAAGTCACATCACCCCGACCACTCTTGCCCTCCCTCAGGAAGAGCCCTGAGAGGTGTGCGTTGGATGTGGATTTATCTGGGTCCTTCTGGAAGGTACCATACAGCACACTCTCCTTATTCTGGGAGTAGAAGCTCAGCCTCTGACAGTGCAGCACAGAGGCAGGTGGGAGGATAGACTACCCAAAACTAGCTTTGGTTTTCTTCTGTGTAAGGGGCCACAGAGTCTGGTAGCTGCCAAGGAGAGCAGTCCCTGGAGCCGGGGAAGTCTTAGGCAGTAGCTGGAGTCATTGGCTGAGCAGTGGGGAAGAGGAGAGGCGGCCACAGAGGAGGAAGGAAAGACTACCAGGTAGGCACTTAAACGTCCAGACCAGGGGAAGGTCCAATGTTTGAACCAAATCTTCTCTCGGGCGAGGAACCTGAGGCCACTAGACAGATAATTGCATTTGTGAGGTCACACGGGAAGCCAAGATTACATGCGTGTCTACATATTACATAGACGACTTCAATTTTTTTTTTTAATAGAGCCTCCGCAAGACCCACTTGCAGATAGAATAGCTGAGGGTTTTCTACTCAACATGTCCAAAGTCAAGGGCTGGGCATGAGTCTACAGTGGGATCAATGTTCAATCCCACGGAGTGGCATCCTACCAGGCCGCCATGCCTCCTGAGGATGGCACTCCCCAGGCCTGGGAGCCAAGGAACACTTTCTGATTTTTCTAAGGTTCCTGTGGGAGAGGGTCAGCAAGGCAGCTCGCAGGATGGCAGAGAATATTTAGGAATCGGAAGGACAAATCAAGAGGACGGGGCTTAGGGCCATGGCTAATGAGGGGGCTTGGGCCAGACAGCTCTTCCTTTGCTCCCATCCTCTGCCAGCGAGGAAGTCTTCCAGGAGCTTCTGTGGTCCAGAAGGAGTAATGCCATCCCTGGAGGATTTCCTGGCCAGGTTGACCATGGCCCATGGAGGCAGAGAGTGGAACGGGCTCTGTTCATGACAGGGAAGGGTGGCTGGCTTTGGTGCAAGCACCTTCCTCCCTGAGGCTCCCAGAACCCACTCTTGCCTTGTCTCCCCCAAATCTCTAGCCCACCTGTCTGACTTTAGGTCATGCCTGACACCTTTCCTTGTGCCATGGTTGGGCATGCTAGGAAGCCCTTCCTCCTGCTCCTGTCTGTGGGAGCTCTCCCAGGGAGATGAGACTCTGCCTCAGCTCCTTCCCTGGAGGAGGAGGAGGCAAGATGGGATGGAAGCAACCTAGGAAGAAAGACTAGTCTCAGAGAGGGAAGCCCCACAGTGGCATCGCCATGACCCCTGACCCCTGCTAAAGGTTGCTAACAGCCATGCAAGGCATGAGGAAGAGGGGACTGAAGGCTGGAGGGGATGGGCAGGGCCCAGCATCACCCTGGCAGGCTAAGCCAAGTCCTTAGGTCTAGGGACGCTGAGCCCAGTTGGATAAGGGGACTCAGATGCCCCACCCACAGAGCTCAGGTCTGCATGGTGTTGGGTTATACATTACCATGGAGACTCAAGACAGATTCTACCTTTCACTTCCCAAGGTACAAGTGTCATTGGTCACAAGCAAAGGGCAGAGGGGCTCAAACAAGTCCTCAGTCATGGGACATAACCCGAGTCCCGTCCAGTACAGCCTGACACTGTGGTGTGCTGGAGCCAGCCTGCCATGGTAGCTGGCTCTCAGAAACTGCCTGCTGAAGTCTGGGAAATGCTAGAACTGGGTGCCCCACTGGGAGCTCTGAGTCAGCCGCGTGGAACCTGGGAACTCCCAAACCTAGGCATTCATTTTTGCTTTCTTCTAGAGATCTGGAAGCTGGCCATTTGCCAGCACAAGCCCTGCCATGCAGGACAAAATCTGGCTGTATTTCCACCTGCCTCATCACCAGAAGGGCAGGTGCCTATCTCCTGAAAAGAGGCCTGCCTTCATCCCAAATAGCAGCTGAACCTGAACAGCCTTTCTGGAGCTGGGAAAGCGCGAAGTGTTGCTGGCAGCAGAATGCTCTTTCATCTAATTAAGCTCGACTTGGGCTAATGTTGTGAGCTTGCATTCTCTGATCAGACACCAGCGGCTGGCGGTTGAGCTGCATGCTGGGATGTCCTGGGAAGCCAGCCCGGAATGACAAAAAAACGCTGTGGCTCAGACACAGTCTGTGCAGAGGGGCAACCCAGAAAGACTCCTGGCCTAGCATTTAGGAAGCAGGGTTTCAGCCCAGCTCCTGTGCCATGCCATGGGCATTCCCAGATAAGCGGGGACCTCTCTTGATGATGGTTTCCATCGGCAAAAGAAAGGACTGGGCAGCTAGTCTCTGAAGGGCTCCAGGTATTGCCATCTGCCTGGCCTGCTGTGTGGTTGTGTATGGTGGACTAAAGGCTGTGGCTTTGACTCAGTGTGGCAACTCCATGTGGGGTCCAGGGCCTCACAGGACCCCAGCACTGGTGACTCCTGTGGAGGACAGTGATAAGAGAGGCAGTGTCTGCCCAAGGAGGGCGGGGGGCGGTGGACTTTCGCTCTCCTGCAGCCATGGCCTAGGTTGTTAAACTACTTAATTTTCAGGGTGATGGTTTGTGTGGAAGATGTGTCTGGCTAGAACCCGCTCCCCCATTAAGTCAGCTGCTTCTAGGAAGCAGGGAATGGTAGGATGCCACATGGTCTGGAACAGTGGCAGCACATGGGACTTCTGCCTTGTCAAGAGGATTGGGTATAAGTGTCTCCTCCTGGACCAAAGGCAGTGACTGCTATGACATGGCCTGAGAGGCAGCCACCATGGAGATGCTGTGACAAGTGGCATACTGCAGCTGCCTTGTGGACACACTGTGGCTGTCAGATTTAGTGTGAGATACCATGACACAGGGAGGGCAAGGCCAGGTGGGTGAGTAGGCCAGGTGGGTGGGTAGGCCAGGTGGGTGAGTAGGCCAGGTGGGTGGGCAGGCCAGGTGGGTGGGCAGGCCAGGTGGGTGGGCAGGCCAGGTGGGTGGGCAGGCCAGGTGGGTGGGTAGGCCAGGTGGGTGGACAAGACCAGCTAGGTGGGCAAGGGCAGGTAAATGGCACCTGAAGAACAGTGATGGCAGATTTTCTCAACCTTGGCTTCTCACAAGGTGCTAGATAGGAGCCTGGCCTGCTCCTAGAGTTAGCTGGGCTGCTCTGAGCATGCTCCTAGGGTTATCTGGAAAGGCGTGTGATGAAAAGTCACCCTGGTCTGGCAAGAGCATCAGCTGTGAATGTAGGAACCAGAATCTGGTAGGAGCAGCAAGTTTTCCTTGGAGACCATCAGAGAGAGAAGGATATGGGATCCAGGCTCCTTAGGGCCAAGCTGGAGTAAGGCCCCAGGGCTGTCACATCAGACCTCTCAAAATGATAGTAGCTACAGTGACCACCTGCAGCTTGCCTGTGTCCCACCCTGTGCAGTCTCTTTGAATCCTTCTGCCTGTATGACACCATCCTACGGGCAAAGAAACGGAGCCCAGATTTGAAATTAATTAACCTGGAGTAACACAGCTTTGTGTATTTCTAGAAGCAAGGTTAGAGTATAGCTCAATGTGGCCATATCCTTTCTTTGATGGGAGCCAGAGATCCCAGTTCCTGGGGTGCATCCTGGAGACCCCTTTTCCCTGAGGACTTTGTCATGCTCCCACAAAAGAGCCTGTGTGGGAGCTGGAGGACTTGGGGACCATGTGGACCTGGTATTGTTCCTTAGGCAAGCAGTACCAGTGGAGCAGAGTCTGCAGTCTATAGGCCACTGTTTTATCTCCTGTGCTCACCTCGGAGTGAGTGCTTGGGTCTGCAGCTTGTCAGCTCAGCCCTTGGGAGCGATTAACTACCTGTGAGGGGCAGAGTTAGCCTTTAGTGGAACAGGATAGGGCTCCTCTGGCCTGTCTATCCAAGGGTCAGGGATAGAGTGGCAGCTAGGCCCTCTGCCCCCATTGTGGCAGGGTCAGGTGATATTTAGAGAGTGCAAGATCCCGGAAGGGGTGAAGCTCATTCTAGGGGCAGTTTCCTGGTGGAGCTGCTGGCTCCAGGCCTTATCCTCTGGCTCCTGTACAGCCAGGATGCTGTACACTCGGCAGGGGACAGTGGGGGAGGTACAGTCTTCCTCTTCCAGCCCTAGGCCACATACAGCAAGATGCAGGCTCTCACCAGCCCTCGGGGAATTGGGGCTTTGGAACGGAGGAGGCTAAATCCTCCAGCACTTGATGCAAGGACAGTCCCCCAGAGCTAAGCCCAAGTCCCTTTCAACCTCTTACCTATAGCCAGCCTGCTGTGTCCATGGGGACAGCACTGGACTGGCTCAGTTTCCGGGCTTGGAATTCTGAAGCCCTTTGAAGCTACTGAGTGTGCCCTGGTGGCCAGCTTGGGCTCAGAGCTGCAGTTTGGGGTAGGGCACATGCACATCTTATAGTCACATAGGACAGAACACTGTACTTTGGGGCTCAGAGTTGGGGATAGCCCACAGATGAGCCCCAGAGCCACACCCCTCCTAGCAGAAAGGGACTCAGAGAAGTTCATTTCTTTCCGACTGACAACGTTAGAACTCAGTTTCTGAATTAGGCAATCTGCTAGCAATTCAGGATCAGCAAATATTTCTACTCTGGATTTCCTCTCAACCTTTCAAGCTAACCTCATCGAGATTTTTGCCTCCCGAGGGTAAGCCTTCAGGGCACCCCAGAGACTCCCAGAGAGCTTAGCTGCATTCACTCCAAGGCCACTTCAAACCACATCTCAGGATGGTTACTCAGGAGGAGGAAGGGCTGCAGGAGAGGGTGGAGAGGGAGGATGGGAGCAGGGAGGGGACTGTGGGGGAAAGGAGGGAGGGGGAGGAGTGGGAGGATGGACGGGGAGGAGAGGGGGAGGGAGGAGAGGAGGGAAGAGGTTGAAGAGGAAGGAGAGGAGGGGTGAGAGGGAGGAGAGGGGGAGAGGGAAGAGAGGGAGGAGAGGATGGTCTGTCTTGACCCAGGTTCTTGCAGACACAGCTGTGGGAGTTATCTGGGAAGAAGCCCAGGGAATGACAGCACTCTGGCTGCCCTCTCCAGCCTGCCTTCTGGGTGGGACCTTCCCATCTGGAAGGATGGCAAATGTCATGATGAGGGACAGAAGCCTGGCACAGGAGTATGCTGGATTTGGTGACTGTAGAGTCAGGCCTGGAAAGCTAACACACGACAGGGACCAGTTTGCAGAGGAAGACTGAAGTCCTTCCTCGCCTGGGCTTCTCCTAATGACCAGAGCATGCTCAGGAGAGCCGGGCTCATACAAGGAGGTGTGCGCTTTGTAAACATACACGTCTAACAAAGGGCCATTGCCTCGGCCCAGAGCTGTTTGAACCCACTGCCCTCTCTTATCCTGGGAGCTCCTTACTCTTTCTTAATGGACCTTTCCACCACCTTCCGGACATTTTGACTTTTTCTGAAGCGCCACGGTAGCTGCTGCTTTCTCACCTCTGCATCTCCATCTTTTTCCTCCCGGCAGTCGTTAAGATTTACAGCTTACCTGTCCTGATTTTTCTCTCTCAACTCTAGTAAAATAGTCCTTAAGTTTATTCCTGAGTTTGTCTTTAATTTATTTTACTAACAAAGACTAAAACTCTAAGAAAGAGAACCCTGAGTTGCCCAGTAACAATTCTGTGTGGTTGAAGAACCAAAAACCCTGGTGGGAAATGCTAGGCTGACGCTGGCCTCTGGGAGGCAGCCGAGGGATCCAGGATGAGACACCAGGCTGGCCCTGGGCTATGACAACCCACGCATGTGCCAAGTCGCACTCAGTAGACTCAGGAGGAAACTGACTTCAGACACAAAGAGCCAGGTAAAGCTTGAGCTTTGGTTGAGGATATGCCTGGAGATGCCGAGTGTGTGGAAGCCACTGTGCTTGCGACTTCTGACGCGCATGAAAAGGAATCGAGCTCCCGCACAGACGTTACACAGGGGCAAAGGCAGATAGCCTGTGGTGAAGGAGTCTAGATGCCTGTGAAATCCTCTCAGCTTTTTGGAACATCCTCAATATTTCATCATAAAACGTTGGGGGAGGGGATCAGAGTGGTTTGCTCAGAAGTAACTGAAGTCCAGAAAACTATGACCAGCGCTTGCTGGTTGAGCTCAGATCCGCACTTTAGTTTGTGGTATCCTCCAGGCAGCTAGGGGGAGTGGTACATGCAAAGGCCCTGGGGGCACCTAGGAGCTAGGATTTACTCAGGAACAACAAAACAACAACAACAACAACAACACCCCATCAAGCCGGGCACTGTGGCGCACGCCTGTAATCCCAGCACTCAGGGAGGCAGAGGCAGGCAGATCTCTGAGTTCAAGGCCAGCCTGGTCTACAGAGTGAGTCCAGGACAGCCAGGAATACACAGAGAAACTCTGTCTGAAAAAAACAAAACAAAACAAAACAAAACAAAACAAAACAAAACCAAAACCCATTAAGATCAAGAACCTCTAAGTTCTCGACCTGTGGGTGGAGATCCCTTCAGGTTCAGCCAGTGGTCACAAAGGTCACACATCACATGTTGACATTATGATTCATAACAGTAGCAAAATTACATTATGAAGTGGTAACAAAAACGACGGCTTATGGTTCAGAGTCTCCACAACACGAGGAGGAACTGTGTTGAGAGGTTGCACGAAACATGTGGAAGGCCGAGAGCTATTGCTCCCGGTGGAGACCGAGGCCATGGTAAGGGAGGTCTGGCTGTTTCTACTTGTAGAGAAGACGTGGGGAGCTGACCGGTGATGAGTGAGAGTGGTGGGAACCCAGTCTAGACCGGAAGAGGCTGATGTGGGGTATGGGCCGGGCCTGATCATGGAGAGAGCCCGAGCTTGTCCTGGAGCAACAGAAGAAGGCACGAGAAGAAGATCGGGGTTGAGGACACACATCTGAGCAGAGAGGGGAGTGAGGGAAAGAGAGGAGTGAAAGGCTGGCTAGAGCCCCTGAGGGGCAGTGGCTTTTGCTGGAGCTGGAGTCTTGCTGGGCCCTGAGGTAACACAGCTCTAGGAAGTCTGCTGGATAGATAGACAGCTTCTTGCTGAACCCATGAGGCACTGTGGAAGGGAGGCCAAGGAGGCCTAGAAAGATTCCAATACCAGGAGTCAAATGTGGGCGGGGTTTGCACAGAGTGGGCAGTGAGAGCAGAGAATATTCCAGAAGGGATTGGCTAACCTTGGGGAGTGCTGCAGGGACATGCAAGGTGGCTTTGGATTTAGCCAGACAGATGCTCCTGACGAGTCAGAAGGCACAGGGCAGGGGTAGCGTGGAGGGCAGGGCACGGACCACCTCAGGTGGACCCTGGGCTGGGTGAGAGGCTCTCCTGCATCAGCACATCACACAGGACCATCTGGCTGCTTCACGCTGTGACACCCTGGGTCAATGTACCCATCACAAGGGACCTCAGCACATCTGGAAAGGAGAACATACGGGCGATTCCCCAGGAAGTCCTGAGATGCGGTAGATAGGGAGGGTTACTTCAGAGCTGCAGGATCTGGGCCTAAGAGGAGAGTAGAAAGGTGCAGAGGGAGGCATGGGTATCAATATTATCAATATCAATACCACATATACCTGTGTTCACATGTATATGCTTATGAAGATCGCTGTAGGTATACAATCACACATGTATGCTTGTGTATATTTCTGCATACCCTGCACATCTGTAAGCATGTGTGCATACATGTGCACACCTATGCCCACCTGTGATCATATGTTCGTACATGTGCATACCTATGCAGAATGTCCGTATATAGCAATGCACACCTCAAAACATCTATGGATCCATGCACACCTATGAACACCCATGCTCACATATATGCACATACATGTGGATGCCTATGCAACCTATGAACATGTGTGTATATGTGCATGCCTGTGCACACTTATAAGCGTTTGTGTGTACATATACATTTGTGCATTATCGATACCTATACACATCTGTGTACACACATGCATACTTATGATTATTTGTATATATATACACACCTGTGCACGCCTGCAAACATCTATCTATCCATCTCCCACAAGTCTGTAGCATGTAGCATGTCTCAGCCCTACATCTTTACAGCCACTAATATTCAGGGATGAACAAAGCAATGATGCAGATCACGGACCTCCTTGTTCATGCCAGATCTAGAATATTCCCACAGAGACTAGTGTCACCCGCTGAGGTGCAGCTAGAGGCCTAAGCGAGCTGCCGGCAGTCGCATGTGGAGTATGTCACAGCTGCCTCAGGTTCTGTCACTTCACATCTGAGTTCCCTCCTCGGCCCTTTGAATTTCTTCAGAGGCAACACCGTAAGAGTTTCCTCGAGGCCAACTTTCGTCTGGCGCTTTGTGAAGCACAGTCACACAGTTTCCCCTTTGCTCAGAAGAAGATTAGGATATTACGGACAGGATGTCAGCTCAAGATTACATGAGGGAGGATAATTAGACAAAAGCCTGCATTATAAGCCATCTAGCTGGGAAACTAAGCCGCTTTGGCATTCTCCTCGCCTTTGGAGGGTATTCTGCAAAGGGGGTGGGGCACGAATTGTTTGGCCTGATAGATAAAGATAGTGACCAAACTGTAGAGCCCATTGTTCCTGCCTTTATATTAAAAGCAATTGCTTAGCCAAGCTGACACCACACACCACGGGGACACAAACCCCTCTGCAGACCCGAGAATTAAGAGACTGACACGTTGTGGATAATAAGACTAATTAATAATTCCCATCTCCAAGGGATGCAGTCCTGGCAGCCTCGTCCCGTCTCTGCCTTCCAGAGCGCCCAGGCTGCCCAGTTCTTTCAGGGCTGTAGAACAAAGGAGAGTTTGTATGCAGGGATAAGGGACACTGTGCTTCGGTCACAGTGGGACACACAGTGAAGGAGGCCTGGGTGCGTGAGGGGAACAGGAGATCAGATGACAGGATGCAGAGGCTCAGGCTCACACGACTACAGGAGGAATCCTTGCCCAAGGCTGTGGACCAAGCCTGACTCTGGGGCCTATGACCACACCGCGACATCCGAGAGATGTTAAATTTCGCCCACGGAGAGATAGTCTCTTAGGGGCCGCCCCTGACAACACCTACCCACCCAATCTGCTGGGGGTAAAAGCCCTGGCAGTGGTCAGCCTGCCAAGCAGGGTGGGACCTTTGCAGGTCTGACCTCTGTCCATCCTCATAGTGAGGCTTTAATGCCTGTACGCATGCAGACACGCGCACACACACACGCACACATACACACGCACACCCCACATTCAAATCCCTCAGCCAGAGTTCCAGGCTAGCAAGAGTAGAAGTGAATTCAAACTTGGCTGGTCCCAAGCCCAGATCCCAGTAGGCTGTCCTGGCCCCAGTACCCTTCTTTGTCCACTTGGTGGTAGCAGAGTGCCCCGTGACTTCAGAGGGCTCTGGCCACACCAGCAACCTTGGCAAGCTGAAATCTGCAAGGTGAAGGTGAGGCACTACCACCTGAGCACCACCCACTAAAAGGGAACTGTGGAAAGAGCCAGCCAGCCATTCCCATATCTTTGTCCCCAGAGGAAAGGATCTGGATGAAGGAAACAGAAAATGCCCAGCAACATTCCCCAAAGAGGATAATAGCTGGCTTTGGGAGCCTGCCATATTTTCTGGAAGCTTCTTTAGGTGGGCACAGCCATGGCCTTGGCATCGTAAATCGCAATCAAGCAAAGGCATCTAAGGAGGAAATGCTACCTGCTCTGATAAGCAGCCTTGGCCTGGGTCCTGAAATCTTAATGGAATTGAGCTTTCTTTCTTTTCTTTTCTTTTTTTTTTTTTTTTTCATAGCACCATAAATTCCTGGTGTCTACCTAATCTCCTGATCACGATATTCAAGGGACATTAAATGGAGAAAGATGGGAAAGCTGCTCATTAGAATAAAGCCAGGGTAAGAAGGCATCTCAGGACAATGGCTCTGCTAGCACGACTCTGCCCATCCTTTCCCATCTGCCATGCGCAAACTCTCTATCCTGCTTCCCAGGCGAAGCTCACTAGGTGATTTATCCTCTCAGTTTCGGTTTGAGTTAGCTACCCCGTACTGTAATCTTCTAGACTGAATGGGACCTCTCTCCCCTTGGCAGCAGTCTCTCCTGCTGTGGCTCCTCACTTTCCCCACAGTCCACCCTTGCATCGCTGGTTGCAGCCTTCTCCTGCAGCAAACCTTCTGGCCTGAGGGTGCTTGTCCTTCCCGCAGACCCAGCCTTTCTCCCTAAGCAGGGACACCACAGCTGGAGGCTCCTCCAGGTGAGCTGATGTCTGGTTTGGCACTAGTATGCCTCCAGGGCACCAAGTTGAGACCCGCTGGTGGCTGGCTTAAGCACGTGCTGGACGTTCTCCCAAACTCACATCTGCACAATGGTAATAGCAATGTACCAGCCCTCATGAGGACCACAAAGTGCTCAGAAGCACAAGGCCTGTGGTGATAAGTGAGGTTATTAGCACTGATGATGGTGATGATGACTATGGTGGTGGTGACAATGATGATGGTGATGATGATGGTGATGATGGTGATGATATAAATGATGGTGGTGATGGTGATGATGGTGGTGGTGGTGGTGA
This sequence comes from Acomys russatus, assembly GCF_903995435.1. Classification (NCBI taxonomy): domain Eukaryota; kingdom Metazoa; phylum Chordata; class Mammalia; order Rodentia; family Muridae; genus Acomys; species Acomys russatus. The sequence goes on from NC_067165.1 coordinate 42,575,102, forward strand.
TGGTGGTGATGATGATGATGGTGATGATGATGGTGATGGTGGTGATGATGGTGATGATGGTGGTGGTGGTGGTGGTGATGACGGTGATGATGGTGGTGGTGGTGGTGATGACGGTGATGATGATGGTGATGATGGTGATGGTGGTGATGATGATGATGGTGATGGTGATGGTGATGATGATGATGGTGATGATGTGGATGGTGGTGGTGATGGTGATGATGATGGTGGTGGTGGTGGTGATGACGGTGATGATGATGGTGATGATGATGGTGATGATGGTGATGGTGGTGATGATGGTGATGATGATGATGATGGTGATGATGGTGGTGATGATGATGATGGTGATGATGTGGATGATGGTGGTGATGGTGATGATGGTGATGATGATGATGGTGATGGTGATGATGATGATGATGGTGGTGATGATGATGACGACGGTGATTATGATGATGATGGTGGTGATGATGATGACGATGGTGGTGATGATGATGATGACGGTGATTATGATGATGATGGTGGTGATGGTGGCTACTGCTGACGTGGGTGGCCCTGGAGAAGCCCTCACGGAAGTGTCATTGTCTCTGTTTCGCAGGGATGGGATACTGCTCTGCTGCCCAGGTTGGCCTCGAACACTGCCTGCCCTCTATCGACCATCTTCTATCAGCCTCCAGAGTGCCGGGACTACAGGCCTCAGTTCCACACAGTGGCTTTGCTCTGGCACCATGCCCAGGCCCCTCCTTGCCTGATCTGCTGTGATTCGGAAGCAGAGATGGTGAATCCCAGGCCGCTTAGCTATATTTTCTCCCAAACCTCCTGGCTTTGGTTGGCATACCAAGCTGGTCGCTCCTTTAAGCCTCTTCCCAGGCAGACTTGGGCAAGGCATGCGGATCTTGGAACTTTAAGCATCCATGCTAGCCCCTGCCTTACTACTGCAGAATACATTTGTCAAATCCACTGACCACTGGGCACAGGCCCACACCTGCCTCATGTCAAAAGGGCATTGAGGGTACCCTTCCCACCCTGTTTTCTTCTTTCAACTCTGGACTCACATCCTCTTCCAGGAAGCCTTCCTAGATCACCTGGCCCATTGCTATGCTACCCCAGCATTCCTTGTCTGGACCAACCTCCATGACTTGAATCTGTAATGTCCCCAGAGGCCATGTGCTAAAGTTATGGTCCCCAGTCTGTGGCACTGTCAGAAGGTGGCAGAAACTTAGGGAGATGAAGCCCATGGAAGGTCACCGGGAACATATATATTGGGACCTTGGCCCCCCCATCTTTTTCTCCCAACTTCTATGAGGTGGGCAGTTTCATTCTAAGCCATGACATCATGTCTACCTCACACCCTAGTAACTAGGCACAGGCACCTCTGAAACCATGAACCAGGATAAACCTTTTTTCCTTATAAGATGGCTACGCCAGGCACTTTACCAAAACAATACCCCATCACTCCCCACCTGTACTTGCTATTTCTAGTGTTAGCAGAGCCTAGTGGGTGGAAAGGAAGCCTGTGATGATGGCACCTCACAACGAGGCAGAGAGGGTGACCATAGGAAACCTTGGCATCTTGCATCATTCTGCCCCTGGTGGCTGAGTGATTGAAGCGCCTCTCCCTGGTGACAAGGAGCAAGGAGTGAAAAGAAACAAGTTGACTGCCTGCCAGCTTTGGGGGTACAGCTGCTGGTCCTTAGAGTGACCAGGTAATAACGGGACCCAACTCCTGGGACTCAGAATACAGTGCACTTCCCTAGGTGTGGGTCCTAGACCTTGGAGTTGAGATGCCAGCTCTTCTTGAACTGGGAGCCATATACCCTGTGCTATGCTCTTTGATGCCTAGGGTCCATCTTCCCACAAGCCTTTGTGTATTGCAGGGCTGTGCTGAGCCAGGAAGGATCCCCACGGCCTCTGCCCCAGGGCTGGAATGAACAGTCTAGCAGCTATGTGGAGGCACACCCCCCCCCCCGCCTTATGTGCAGAAAACATTCATTAAGCATTTTAGCGAACAATGGCAAAGAGAAAAACACTCATTAGAAGCAGAAACGGTTTGCAAAGAAGCCAGCAGTCTGCTGGGAAGCACAGCCAGGAATGGGGCGCATTCTCAGGGAGAGCTGTGCTCAAAGACACGGATCATGGAGGCCAAGGAGCCAGAGGCCCGAGGGCCCTCATGGGGAGACCCTTTCTGTTTGAATCTGTTTCATTCCTTGGCACTGTCTCTTGCCCTAGCAAGGCTCAGTCCTGGGAGCTGCGGTCACAGCCATGTCAGGCAGTCAAAGCAGAGGCAGGATGATCACTGCTCTGCCCATACCCAACTTGCATGTGACTCTAGGCCTTTCCCTTGTTCCCTGTGGACTCACTAAATGACTCACTTAGAAAACACGAGTAATCGAGCTCACTGGAGCTGGGGGCCCTGACGGCTGTGACACATAAGCTGAGGGTGTGAGCGCCAGGGCAGTGCGTGTGGTACCCACAGAGGTGGTCTTCTCTAGGTTATCTGGGATCTCAGGGTCTGGATGGCTGGAGAGGTGGGTGGGGTTCAGCATATCTGGATCCATAGTGGCTTGCAGCCTGGGATGCTGTCTTGGGCATAAGTGGCCCCGCCCTGAAGCGCCTCCAAGATGCCCAGTGTCTTGCATAGTGTTGACATCTGTTAGTCATGGTAGTGACTTTATGTACTCGTGAGCTAGCGAGGTTTCTGTGTCCAATTTCTAGGGTTCATGCGCTTGTGTCTTGGGTCTGACTAGGTTTTGGTGCCCAAATTCATGTATTTTTGTCTTGGGTTTGACTATAGCAGAACTTTCACTAGCAACAAAGAAGGGGGAATATGACACATACAAACAGACAGAAAGCAGCAGCCGCCCTCCCCCCAAAGAAACCCAGGTGGGTCAAAAATTCTAACTCCATATGACTCAGTTTCACCTTCTGAGTCTCGGCGCTGACCCCATGCTCTTGGCCACTGGCCTTCAGGCTTGCTCAGTGATGCCCTCTGGGGGGCATTTGTTCAGTTAACTGTGACCTATAGGATGTGTTGGCTCTTCCCTGCTGTAGTCAAGGCTCTGAGCTGGAATACAGGTGGGGAGCTCCTCTCTTGGGGAGCTACCCCCACCAACCCTTTCCCATGGAACTTTGTGTTGGAAAAAACCTGGACCAAATTACATCTGTGCTAGTGTCTCACAGCGTCTTCTTTAACACTGGAGAAATTATGTCTGAGCACAATGTCGCTGTCCTGGTGTTGTAGCATTTTAGAACGACTTACCCTGAGCAGCACCAGCTGCCGTTGGAGCTCCCAGCTCAGAGTGGGCAGGGCACGTCTTGCACTAATTGCCTTGGCTTAAGCTTCCTAATTTCTTGTCATCCAGCCTGACCAGGGGTGGGGAACCTCAGCCTGGGCACCCCACCCCAGGGATTCCACTGGCGGCTTGATCTGGGTACAGCCCTGTGCTCTTACCTGATCGCACAGTAGGAGCAAAAGTTGTGTTTGAGAGCCCAGAGGTGAGGGGTCGGGGTGACAATTCTCCCTGGCATGGGATGACAAAATGAAGAAGCTCTAGAGCGGCCATGCTGGCCATGCTGATCCTGCCACACTGGCCTTTGGCGGAGGGTAGGGGAATCCAGCTCCCTGTCAGCTGGAGTGTGACAAGCTAGACACAAGCACACGAATCACCCCAGGTGTGTTTCCAGTGGCTAGAGGCCAGGCTGCAGAAGCAGTGAGGGTGAGTGGGCAGAGGGCAGGACTTTCCCTCTTGCTGCAGGGGCATCTGGAAGCCACCAGAATGCACCAATGGAGAAGGGAGCTCAGCTTTCATGCTGTCCAAAGGTGTCTGCTTCCAGCAGAGGAAGTTTAGTAGGATTAAAAAGCCACAAGAGTGTGATGGACCGAGAGGAGGCAGTGGAGGCAGATGTGGAGGGAGGAGGAGGAGGAGGACGAGGAGGAGGAGGAAGAGGAGGAGGCCATCCTTAAGGAAGAGGTATACACTGCCAGCAGGAAGCCAGCAAGTGGGGGACTAATCTGTCAGGAGTCCTGGCCTGGTGTGGCACAGAGGATGGGGTAATGATGCATTCTAATGAGGAGTGTAAACACACACACACACACACACACACACACACACACACACACAGTGTCACAGCAGCCAGGGGCAGGAGCTTGGAAACCTAGGAAGACATTTCCAAACGCCGCAGGATTCTTGGAATACATGGCATTTCTGGAGCTCAGCATCTGATCCAGGGACCCACAATCATGATCTAGCCAGGCCAGACTGCTACTCTCAGAGTAGAGGCCCCCACACTCTGCTGCCACTTTGCAAGTGATAAAACTCTCACTCGATAGCTTAGTATCTTTAGGGCAATTTCTATTAACCAAAGTAGCACTCCATGGCCATGTAAAACACCTTGAAAAAAGACACAGCTCTGAGAAATTGGAAAAACAGACACTTCTACATCAGCCTCCAAGGGACACAGAGACAGGACAACTGACAATGGATCCTGGTGTGAGGGAAGCATCAACTCTGTAGATCAGCAATATTTTGATTGGTCACTCTCTAATGAATGTGCTGAGCCACAGGCAATTATTTCCAGGGACTGAGGGAGAACAGAAAGGCTGCTGGCTACAGCTGGGAGACCAGGGTAGTAGGGCCCTGACAAAGGCCTTGGCCTCCCTATCCAGATAGCTCCAAGTCCTGGACACCACCTAGACTATCTTCCCCAGAAGAAGTGGCCTCTCTGTACCTGTTGGTCTTTGAGGCTCCTTTCTTTCTGCACGCTTGGCATGAGGCTTGAAGCTTGCTTTCCTCTGCCAGTTTCCTCCCAACCAGGCCCCTCAGGTCCCTCAGGCAAACAACCCTCACATGCTGCCCAGTTTGAACAGAAGTAAACACAGAGAGTGGGGCCACAGCAATGAGAAGCCCAGACAGAAATTCCTGGGCAGAGGTAGGCAGGCAACATTGTGAAGAAGGCGATTGGTGACAGGCCCACTGTGCTGGGTCCTACAAAGAGAATTTGCATAGCAGATAGCTTGGAAAGAGACCCAGACCACTGGACAGAACCTCGTCATCCATCACAACCACACCCTCTCCCCAACTTCTAGTAAAAAGGCTACACAGCCTCTATTTAGATCCACTGCGCTAGTACCACGGACAGAAGCTGCCTCTCCAGCACCATGGACAGAGGCTGCCACCGTACACCGCAGACACAAGCTGTTTATCCAGAACCACAGAGGCTGTTTAGCCAGCACCATGGACAGAGGCTTCCTGGCTACACCACAGACCATAATCAGAGACAGAGGCTATCTAACCAGCCCCACGGACACATGCTACCTTCCAGGAGCATGGCAGGTGCTCCCACACCACTGTCTTCTTTAAGGCAGGCATCACAAATCAATCACAGAACTCTTCCCCAAGCTGGGAAGATCTACTTCTCCGCAGCAGGCACCCCAGTCAATCCCACAGTACCTAGAACATCCCTGGAAGCGTGTTTCCCACATGTACCTTCTGACCATCCCAAGAGATCAAATCAAAGCATGGCTGGTAGCCGGCGGGGCGGGGACTTTATAGTGAGGGGCAGGACACTCAGCCTTTGTTTTTTATCTTCATCAAAAGAAAGCCAGGGATTCTACTCTCTTCCCTCTGGAGAAGCAAGGTGTACCCCAGCCACCAGCTCCCCCCTCCTTTCTGGAACCTCACAACCAGACCCATCAGCAAACCAGCTTTGGCACACGCCACCGAAAACTAGGAAAGCGCACCAGGGCTCTCAACCTGAACTTGCTGTCACGCACGGGAGCCCCATGCCCCCTCAGCACCCTCCACGGACCCTTCCCAAGCACTGGAGACGCAAGAAGAATCCAGTCCCAGCCACCTACCTGAAGGAGCCAGTAGCACCTCCGGTGGAAAGTGGGGATGATGGAGGAATGAACATAGCAGCCGTACAAGCACTAGGGAGAGAGGAAAAACGAGAGTTCAGTTGGAAAGAGGGAAGGAAGGAAGACAGTGCAACAGAGAGGAGCAAGAAGGGCCACGCCACAGTTGGCAGACCTGGGGAGACTGAGGTACAGGGTGGACTCCAGGGATATAGGGTCTAAGATGGATTGTGGGACACGCCAGTGGGGATGTAGGCAGTTGGCAGTGTACCCCGTGGAGGAGTCGAGGCACTGGAGAACTCAGAACTGCCAGGCAGAACCCAAGGACTGAAATTATGCTGTTGATTGTTACACCCTAGGCTGAGATCCTTTAGCAGGGTGCATCTATAGAGGTGGGGGGACCACTTGCTCCATGTCCTACTTTTACCTTGTGTTTGTTTGTTTGCTTCTTGTATTTACTGCTGACAGATTTGGCTGCAGAGTGGGGGATGGGGGTCACTCAGGTTCAGGGCTGAGCTGGGAGGGAGGTCAGTTCTCAGGTGCCTACCACTTGGGCCACCCAGGTGGAGCTGATTGGTGGGTGGGCTGCTTTGCAGCCCCTGTTTCTGAATTTGGGGGTGGCTAGTTGATATGTACACAGAGCTTGGCTCTCAAAGGGTGAGGCTGCTGGTGAGAAGGGAAAGGACCCTCTGTAAATCTGCAGGAGAGACAAAGACGTCCGGCCACAGACAGCTCACCAGTTTGGCAAAGGCTGTCTCAGGGCGCTTAGCAATAGGTTCCACCTCAGAGTCTGTGCCAAAGCCTTCGCTTTTGACCTCCAATCCCAAACTAGTCAACCCTTTTTTTTTTTTTTTTTTTTTTTTTTTTTTTTTTTTTTGCCATTCTCACAGTTTCTTTGGCTTGTCAAGGCATGGTCCAGAAAGAGTGGAGTGGAGAGAGAAAGAAGAGCTCCCAGGACACGGAGGGACCATCCCCATATCCCCCACAGCAGCACTCCGGGGGAGGAATGGCCAGCAGCTTCCCCCTTGGAGCTCTGTCACATATTTTTTTATTCCTCCTACCCCAAGAAAGACCAAGTATAATTTGGCTTGACTCAGAGTCCATTTGAGCCCAGCCTGTCTGATTAGCAGAGTTGAAAGAGAAATCATTTTGGACTCTGGGATTCAGGCTGCAAGAAAATCAGATTTCCAATATGTTAGAACTTTTACAGATCGCTGTCAGCTGGGATTTAAGCCCTGTACAAACCAAACAAACAAAGCGGAAATTAATTTAAGCTATTCCCTTGCAGTTCTTGCCCACAAAATGTATTTATTATTAAGAAGGCAGTATATTCTTCCCTGACTTTCCTGGTTTGCAAGATGCTATGTTTTAGTTTTGAGATTGGGATTTTTTTAATCACCTATTTCTTGCCAGGTTGACTCTTGTTTGGACAATTTTTTTTTCTGGTAGTGTTGGGTTAGTAACGAAGCAAGCAGCTGCCTGTGGCTTTCTGTGATCTCATTCGCTCATGCGATCCTTGTTTCTCATGGGCAGTTTCTTTGTTTAGCTCATGTCATGAGCCAAGTGGAGGGAGATGTGGATAGTTGACAAAAGTGTGCCCGCCCTTTTGAAATAAAAGGCTCCTGTTGGCTTCTTCTCACTGTTTACTTCTCTCCGGAGCTGAAATGGACAAGGCTGACTTTTGGCATCACATCCCTTTCCAGGGCCTTCCTACCCGTAGCCCTTTACCTTCTTGAAGCCCACATTTAGGGTGTACATTTGCCAAACACCTGATCTACCCAGCCTATGAAAGTTGAAAAGAAGTGATCAGGGGCACACTCTCTCCAGTCATCCCAGCCTCTACTGCCAACAACCTGTCTACCCAGAACTGCCTAGAATCACCAGATAAGCAAAATGAAGCTCAAAAGAAAAACGGATGCACGTCTATCAGGGCTCACACACTTAAACTGTGTGGAAGCACAGCCATGCACGCACACTAACAATGTGGGCATTGAGGAGGAGGAGCCCCATAGCATGGGACTCTGTCGGCCTGTGTGTTACCACCACGACTGTCTTACTGTCTGTCTCTCTGACCAGGGCCATTGAGACAGGAATCTTTGTAAGGCTTCTGGGTGACACTGAACAACCCCTTTCCTATCCAGGACATAGAGTTCCTAACACCTGGTATGGGCAATAATGGGGGGAGTAAATACTGCATTTTCATTTGTGTTATTCAGCAAGATGAGGACTTAGCGTGCGCGCACACACACACACACACACAAGTTGAGATTCTGGAATGGCCTGATGTGTTAATGTTCAAGGGGTCTGTTCAGCTTTGATTTTAAGAGAGCCGCACTTGTGTTTGAGCGATGGATTCCTGTCCTCTCATGGAAAGGGACAGGAACGTGTGCGTAGGAATGTGGTCCTAGCATCAGAGTCACTCAGGAGGGTCTGGCAGGGACACGATGCTGCGTGGGGAGGAGACGTGACTGGGATATCCACCGCTCATGAGCCCGCAGGCTCGCTGGGAAATGGCATCCCTGTAATGATTTCTCTCAGTGTGGCCATGAGGGCTGAGGGCTGATACAACAACAGGATGCTTACGTCCACCTCTGAGCCCTGTAGATGTGCAGACGTGCCACAGGCTCTCAGCAGAGACATCTGAGGGGGCTGGGCTGGCTGAGGCAAGAGATGGGTAAGGCAGCATCAACAGCGGGAGGATCCAGGCTTGAGGATGTGGCGGGACAGGGCTTGAGGAACTATGAAGAGCCGATGGGTGGAATGTGGAGTGTTGCACTGAATTGGTTAATATGTGAAGATCACCAAAGGTGACAGCCAGGAGGGGGTGCTGCTCCTTACCTAGGAGCAGTGACAAGTTAAGGAATGTGATGGTCACATCTGTATCTGGGAACCTCACTGTGGCAGCAGTGCAGCCATAGGACAGGAGCAAAAAGCAGCAAGGGTCCCAGGACAGGTCTGGAAAAGGCAGGGGGTAGGCTGAGACAATGGCGTCAGCAGGAAGGAATGGATGCCTTTGCAAGAGTAAGGAAGACATGCAGGTTCTAGGGGCAGGTGGGTACAGGGTTGCCCCATCCCCTGGGACGGCAGCAAAATGCCAAATGCCTAGAGGGTTGATTCTAGCTTCCTTTCGGGGACCCTGAGGAGCCCATGGGCATCCTGCTCAGGCAAGTGTGTGTGGGGTGAGAGGTGTGTGACCAGTGTGGTGGAGACAGTGTTCAGGATAGGAGGAACACTCAGGATCCTTGATGGGAGGACACAGCAAGCACACGTGAGCTCTGCTGCCCCACTGTGTGCCCCCTTGTCCCCTTCACCATCTTGGCCCATTCGCTCGCCATAACCTGTCCTCATCTGGCTTTCCCAGTCTTTTCACTGATCTCCAGGCATCGCCACGCTGATTGGGGAATTAATTGCAGAACATTTCAGAAGGCAATATATCAATCCATCCCTTCACCCACTCAACCAAAAGCAATCAGCTTCGCCTGTAGTGATTTGTGCTGTGATTTCATCAGGCTGCAGGGCTTTCCCCGGGCCTTCCCAGGAGGAACTTTACATCTAGGGGGGCTGGGACATAGTTGGAAAGAGCTCTCTATCCAGGTCTGTACACACGCATGTGTGTATGTCCATGTGGAGGAGTGTGTGTGTGAGTGTGTGCGTGTGAATGTGCATGTGGTTGTATGTGTGGGCAAGTGTGTGTATATGTGTGAATGTGTGAGCATGTATGGGTGGGTGACTCTGTGTGTGTGTGTGCGTGTGCGAATGTGTGACTATGTGTGCACATCCATGTGGTTGAGTGAGAGTGTTGTGGCCTCACGCTTCTGTGTGCATAAACCCAGACTTAGAAAGACATGCACTGCAGTTCTCTCACATTAGGATCCCATTGTTGAATTTTTGTATGTGTATTTATATGGGACCAAGTGTGAGCAGAGGCCGGGAAACTGGAGAGGAGAATAAAGAGGCCTTGAAGAGGAGCTTTATCACAGAGCACGTGGGACACAGAAATGAAAGGGGAGATCCTGGGCTAGAGCAGTGAAATTAGGGACAGGGGCTGGGGATCAGGGAGAGGAGAAGGTGGGGTAGGGAGCAACCAAGACTAAGTATGTATGAAAATACCCAAGGAAACCTGCTGCTTTGTATGCTAATTGCAAAACAAATATGTGTGTTGGGGGTGGAGACACACAAAGAGAGATAGAGACAGACAGACACACACACACACAGAGACAGAGAGAGACAGAGAGAGAGACAGACAGACAGAGACAGAGAGAGAGAAAGAGAGAGAGAGACAGAAAGACAGAGAGAGAGAGAGAGAGAGAGAGAGAGAGAGAGAGAGACAGAGACAGAGACAGAGACAGAGACAGAGACAGAGACAGACAGACAGACAGACAGACACAGAGACCGAGAGACAGAAACAGACACAGAGAGAGACAGAAACAGATGCCCCCAGGAAAGCCACCCTTCAGCAGAAGTAGCCCTCAGAAGAGCCACATTTGTGGGCCAGGGGCCAGCAGCTTCTCTCTAACATACCTGGGCATCAGAGCCTCCTCTTAAGTGACACAACAGTTTGTATTTTTTAATGAAAGATGGAGTAACAGAGACACCAGCAGCAAAGGCCAGCTGCTCCAAAGTAAATGCGTCAGTCACCTAGAGCAACAGGTGCGTTGGCGGTGCAGACTCCAGCAGGGTTCCCTGTTGCCTTGATGTGCCAAAGGCAGAGCTCATACTATTGGTTAGGATGGTGAGGTAAGGAAGAAACTGTGGGGAGCCTTCCTCCAACTTTCTCTCTGCCATTCTGTTTGTTTCTGTCTGTCCATCTGTCTCTGTCTGTCTGTGTCTCTGTCTCTGTTTCTCTGTGTCTGTCTGTCTGTCTTTCTCTCACAAACGTCTCACTGTTTCTTTTCATCTCGCAGGCCCACACACACCTCCAGTTCTTCCTCTTGGCTTCCTCCCAGGTTCCCTAACCAGGCAGTCGGGGCCGAGCCCCCGTTGAGGCACAGGGAACCAGAGAAGCAGTTGGCCCCATAGGCTCCACTAACAGCCCTGCTCTCTCTCCCAGAGAGCACTGACTCACAGTGCCCAGCTGGCCTGGGCATCCCTGGTGCAGGCCTGCTCTCACTGAGGGTGGCTCTGAGGCAAGCTGCCTTCCTTTTACCACTGTAGATCCCACAGCTCAGCTTCTGCAGGAAGCATGTCTACCCCCAGCCACCTATCAGAGTCCCTGGACAGAGGAGTCTGTGTTCTCTGTGAGGACCATAAGAAGCATGGGAACTTCCCAGAGGGGACGACACACACCTTCTTGCTGTGGGTTCACGTTCTGCCCTTTCGCTTCTCACAGGGGCTGGCAAACTTCCTGGGCAGGACCAGGTCTGGATAGTAAGTGTTCTTAGCTATTTTTTAGCTTTGGAAGTATGACCACTAACTAGTATTTCTACTCAGTTCTTCCCTGCCGGGCCAAAGCAGCCTTAGGGGACAGGTCTACGAATGGATATGGCTTCTCCTAATGAGATATTGAAATGTGAGTTTTATGTGATTTTCACATGTCATAAATGTTATTGTTTCTTTCAATTAAAAAAAAAAAGGTTGACAAAAAGTAAAAGGCACAGTTGGCTCTTAGGCTATTTGAAGACAAGACCTGATCCAGATGTGGCCTGTCAGCCAGACCTTACTAAGCCCCGACCCATCAGATAGGGCAACACAGGCATTACATAGTCCTTCAAAAAGTTCCCTAAATACAGCAGGTACTCTGTGATCCCTTCAACTCTCATGTACCATGACTGTCTATCTAAGCAAGGCCAGGAAGGGGCCACAACAGCACGGGCACACAGAAACCACAGAATGAACACGTGACTAATGTGAGGGGCGGGGCACGTGTCTGAGTTGCAGGTGGGTTGTTTCTTCCCTGATTCTGGGCACATGTGGCTCTTCCCCCTTGGAAGGATCCTTCACCTCCGTAGAAGAAACACCCCTCGCACTGTTTTCTGAGACCCACCTCTCACAGGGAGGCAGCAGACAGGGAGCCCCGCATCCCCCAAGCAACAGTTTGCTACTGACTTTCCTTTCCTGGAAAGCGTCAGCCACCTGTTATCCTAGGGTGTGGTACACAGCACACTCCATTTAAAGACGTCCCAGCATTAGGAGTGAGGGCACAGGGAGGAGTTGAAACATCTGTCCTTCCCAAGCCAGCAGGAAGGCTTCCTGGAGCTTCCTGCACCTGCCCCAGAAGAGCTGGCCCACACCCTGAAGCATTCGGGTGTCTCCACAGAGAGACACTATTCAACATGACGGCTATGCGAATCCTTTACATGAAGCAAAGTACGCGTTTCAGCTCTTCGGTCACAATAGTGACACGCAGTGTTGTGGTTAGCCTTGAATGTGAGGGCGGGGTTTAGATTCACCCTGGAAACCAACCTCTAGGCATGAATGTAAGGGAGTTTCTAGAGGGTTAATTTGGGCGGGAGGACCCACCTTGAATGGGGGTGGAGCCATCCCAAGGGCTGAGACCCAGACTGAGAGGAAAGAGAAAGCCAGCCAGCTGAGCACCAGAATTCAATGGTCTCTGCCTCCTGTGGATGCAACTTCACCAGTGGCTCTAAGCTCCCCATCATGGCAGACTGCACCCCCTGACACTGCGACTCGGCTCTTCCTCCTTAAGCTGCGTTTGTTGGATATCTTGTCACAGCAATAGGAAAAGTCGTTAATAGGCCAAGACCTTGGAGGGTAGAATTCTAAGCACCAAGATATGGGGGCTTTGGGAGTGAGGACGCGGGGAACTGAAATGTCTGAAGGCCATCATTCTGCCAAGGCCGGCAGGACTCAATCAGTGACGGTTCCCAGAATCTTCTGGACCCTGTCCCAGGAGGACTTGCTCCTTAAAGCCAATCTCTAAAGCAGGGATAATACCTGCTGTGTCCTCAGACCAGGGCCTGTGCCAGCAAATCTCATCTGTAATCCTCTTGCAAGGGGAAGGCACCTCTGTGAACATCCCTGCCGAGATCACAGCAGCCAGGCCGCCTGCCAGGGCTGAGATCTGTCTGTAGCTGCTGCAGTGGCCTCCACGCTCCGCTCCGCTCCTCAGGGGCATTCCTCAGGGGCATGGTGAGGAGGAGCTCTGCTTGGTTTCCCTCTCTCCTGTGTGCACCGGCTGGGGCAGGGAACTGTCTCCACAAAGGCACTTGGATTCTCTGTGTAACTGGTTTAATTCTCTCACTTGTATCTGATGTATACATGACCAAGACAAATGGGTTTAAAATGTACCTCAGTGCAGAGGTGATGGGAGGGAAGAGATGACAGGAGGGAAGGGAGAACCCCTCTGGGGGATAGCAGCTTAATATAGAGGAAGTAAGGGGAGGTGCGTGCCCAGGTGAGGGCTATCCACACCCTCCCAGGAGGGCACCCTGGACAAGCAGGCCTGGGCTCAGATGTACAAGGAAAGGAAAGGTGACCTCAGGGAGATTGTACTGCTGTCCTCTCCACAACCCCATCCTGCCATATCCCCTAAGTTCCTGGCAGGGAGTGCACTCCAATACATGAGAGAGCCTGGGGCTAATCGCCAAGTTCTCAGTGTCAGCAGAGTCACCTGAGAGGAAGAGATGTCTGTGTTGAGACAAGAAGGGTGAAGAGGAGGTGTCCTGGGAGGTGACAGATGGAAGAGACCGGGCTGGACAGGCAGCAGTGGCCTCCTAACCAGCGGGCTCTGGACAGGCAGGGATGCTAGGGTCCTTCCTGGGTCTCTTCTCCGAGGCAGAGTCTGCGTTTCAGACTGTCCCATGAAAACCCCTCATTAAGATCCAGGGCCGGCTGGGCGTGGTGGCACACGCCTTTAATCCCAGCCCTCGGGAGGCAGAGGCAGGCGGATCACTGTGAGTTCCAGGCCAGCCTGGTCTACAGAGTGAGTCTAGGACAGCCAAGGCTATACAGAGAAACCCTGTCTCAGGGGGGGGGGGCAGGCGGGGGCGGAACCAGGCCAATGTGTCAACAGATAACCTTGTGGGTGAAACAAACACCCGAGGTCACTATGATTCTACCTCACTCCACTGGCGAGGGCTCTCAGTTGACTGTGGGCAGCTCTGAGGACCGAGGGTCCAAGAAGTGTCTCCCCAGTGTCTGTGCCTCATTTCCACAGTTCTTCTGGACAGTCTGGGGGGGGGGCGGGCAGGGGGTGAGAGCTCCCTGGCTCTAGCTGGGACCCAAGAGGCAGGAGAGTCTCTCTGGTTTCTACACTTGGGGTGAAAGCACCAAGGAAGGACTTGATCTCCCTGGGTAGTGACCCTAACTCCAGGGATGTGTATGAGGGGACAGGAGGAGCCTATGGGTTCTCTTGAAGCTTGTAGGGGCAGGCTGAGGAACAAGCCAGGTGCCGATGTCTGCCAGGCACAAAGGTACAGAGGCTCCAAGGTGGGGTCAAGGACAGTCTTTTCCTGATGAAGATTTGACATATTAGGGGAAAGATATCCCCACCAAAGAGCAGTTTTCCAGCAGCTTCTAGATCCCCCTAGCCATAGCAGCTGCATACCAAGGCATAGAAGGAGGGAAACAGGTACCCTGAAAGCTGAGCCTGTGTGGGCCAAGTGGAGCATGACACATAGTCCTGTAACTGCAGAGAGGCATCTTTGAACGGGTCCAATGCCTAGACAGGCTCAATGGCCTGTCTGAGGTCGTGTGGCACCTTAGGGACCTGACAGAGCCTTTCCTGTCTCTTGAAGCCCTTGTGTCCTCTTATTCAGCCAGCCACACCCAGTTGCTTCTCACTGGTGCCATAGGAAAGAAGTCAGGTCTTCCACAGGACCTGGCTTTGTCACATGCAAAGGTGATGGAGTCCCTGGGTTGGCTCCTAGGACTATCCTTGCTGAGGGATTTGGTTTGTATTAATTTAAGACTAGCCCAAATAATCTGATTCGGATGTACTTGCAAGTACACTGAGACTAGTAAGTTGTTAAATAGTGAATTGCTTTAAAATGAGTCTGAGCTAAGTGGATTACAGGCTGACTTGGCCTCTGGTGTGTGTGTGTGTGTGTGTGTGTGTGTGTGTGTGTGTGTGTGTGTGTGTGTGTGCATGTGAGCATGTGTGTGTGGGGGGGGGGAGGAGCACAGACCAAGGCTCCTACTGTGTTCCTCTCCTAAGACCACCACAACAGTGTCTCCTCACACGTCCCGAGTTTCTGCCACACTGTGCACTGGAACCAGTCAGTGAAAGGCCACTGAGTCCTCCGTCCTGACAGTCTCTAGTAGCCAAAGCAGATGCCAGGTGGCTCAGCAATCCAAGGATCTCTCCCCAGAGCAATCCCTGCACACTGGACTTTCTTTGGGGACTTGGAAGGGGTTATTGAGCAGGAGTTTAACATCTGCTGAAATGTCGTCTTCCTGGGCTCCAAAGGATGCCTCCTGTGGCACATAGTGGCTTCTTCTCTTTTGGCCTCAGGGCGGTCCTGTCTTTTCATGATCTTAATCTGGTCTTTAGGCCAATGAATTGAGCACCGTTGTACTGGGTATAATAGGAAACCTGGGAAGATGGGGATGGGTGGCCCAGCCCAGTTGTGAAGCTTAGGTCGGCCATGGAGATAGAAGGCTGTGTGAGGGCAGCATGTCTCAAAGCTCTGCCCATCATGGGAAACATGAGAAAGAAAAGACAGGGAGCCTTGTCTCTTCTTGGGACACGCAACTCTGAGGGAAAGCCTGTTGGCCCGAATCCACACAAACTGCAGATACTACAGGCCCCTACATGGGCAGGTCTCAGGGTAGGAGCAAGCAGAGAAGCTGAGGGAAACATCAGAGGGTGGGGGCTCACTGTGGACCCCAGGGTCTCCTGGCAGCGAGCATGCGCTGCTAGTCTCTAGGCAGAGGGCATCTGCTGTTTCCTACCCCTTGGCTTCAAAGTCCCTGCGCCCCTCCATGGCCATCTCAGTGAGGTGCAGAAATCTCCACAGAATGTTCTAGAACACTTCTCTAGCAGGGCCCTTTTTGGGGGAGTGGGAACCCAAAGAGAAATGAAGGGCAGAGTGGGGAGCTGGGGGAAGCAGCAGTGGGGCAGACTGTCCTGTCCCGGGGTTGCTCGCACAGAAGGGCACAGCAATGAACCTGGTCCCAGCCCCAGCGGAACCTCCCTCCCTCACCTGGGCTCCCACCCACAGGAGACTGCGCATGTGCAGAAAAGCCAGCAAAGCTCTGCCAGCCTAAGCACCACATGAGGAAGAGTGCAATAAAGATTAAATGAAGTTTTAGATAAGAGGACATAAAAATCATGTTCAAAGATATAAATAAAATTCCCAGAGCTCTGGCTTTATTGTGCCGGGGAGGGGTGGTTTCCAAGATTAATAAATTAATGGGTATAAAATAGAGTAATGGCTAAAAAACTGATAATAAGGTAAATTTGGATGTGCGGCGGGCACCAATGCCAGCTGTGAAGCTCTGGTCGGGGATGGTGAGGCCATGATGGGTGTGCGCATCTGTCCAGAGGTCATCTTGCCCCTGCAGTCTGCTCCTGCCACTCTGCCTCCTTCTGAGGCTGAAGTGCAGGTACTTAGGCACCCTCACGTGTACCTTCTCCAACTCTCTGAGGGATCGTCTGCCAGGATCTGTCACCCCCAGCCCTGGCCCACTTGCTCTGGGGAGCCAGATAGACACTGGAGGCACCAGTCCTGGCACATAGATGGGCCTTTGGACCCAATAGGGTCACCTCCCCTTGTGGGTGTGCCAGGCTGCCTGGCCCTGCTTGTCCTGTGGTCAGCAGGAGCTGTCCGTGTGTGTGTGTGTGTGTGTGTGTGTGTGTGTGTGTGTGTGTGTGTGTGTGTGTGGTCTCATTCAGCTGTCTCCCACCACAGGAGTTGGTTCCTCTAAGCCAATTTCAATATAGGTTTGCCATTTCTATTACAAATACTTCCAAAGCTACAAGACATAAATAATAAATAAATGAAGTGAAATTTCCTTTTTCTCATCAAAGTGTATTGCTCAGACTCATTTCTTGTAGCCTTGTCAAGTGGTTGGAACTGATCTTGACTGTGCCAGCGGTTTGTATTGATGACAGCTAGACACAGTCCCTCCCCACTCCTCCTTCCCTCCCTCCCTGGATATGAAGCTTTCCACTCTTTATTTGTCCTGCCTGCACTACGTGTCCAGGGCTTTCTCATGGAGACAATGGATTCCCATAGGCCCTTCCTGGGCTGCCATTCCCGCTGCCAACATCCCCTGAGGGTTCTGCACATTTAGACAAAGGATGACTAGAGAGACAGAGAGCTGCTGTCAAAAGTGCGGTTGTGCTCTCTGGGGCTGAGGGTTCTCTGCATTTCCAGGGAGCCAACCCTCTTCCTCCCTCTCCTCCATGACTAGCCTCTAGAGGGGAGCAGAGGTGGCCAAAGGAATGCCACAGTCTAGGCTGTCAGTGGCCATTCTAAACGAGGAGGAGGGAGCCCAAAGTGGTGGCTGGGATTGACGTCCTCTGCAGGTGGGCCCAGGAACTGCATCTGCGAAACACCTGTGACACCTTGGCCAAACAGCTGCACTCAGGCAGGAGCCTGGGAAGGAATTCTTACTTAAAACAGGTCATGAGGCTTTGTTTGTGAAGAAGGTGGGGGAAATGCCAGGCCAGACTGTGGCTATGTTAATGCGAGGCTGGGCTCCCTGCCAAGACATTAAGCAGGAGTCGAATTCCTCAAACCAGCTTTAATCAGCAGATTTTTAAGGTTAGAATTACTCTCTCCTCTCAAGGCTTGCCAAGGTTAATTCTGGCCTGAGCATGCAGAATTAATGGGCTGGACAGAGGGAATCGACCTTTTCCCGATTTTTTTTTTTAAGTTCACAAAAACATCTCTACAAAAGGAGAAGGTGGCAGGGCTG
This sequence comes from Acomys russatus, assembly GCF_903995435.1. Taxonomy (NCBI): domain Eukaryota; kingdom Metazoa; phylum Chordata; class Mammalia; order Rodentia; family Muridae; genus Acomys; species Acomys russatus. Next base: position 42,592,773 of record NC_067165.1, read on the forward strand.
GGCCCTTGGGAAGGAAACACTGGTCACCAGGCAGTCCATCTGGGAGTCCATGTCAGAAAGACACACAATCAGACTCATGCCAAGTCAGGCGTGGACACGTGTGGCAGGATGGGCGTCCGGCCTCATCCAGGGAGAGTGATGAGCAGCGTTTTCAGCTGCTCCAGCCCCGTCCCTTAAACAGCCCTGGGCTCTCTACCCCAGCCTCTGTCTGGTGTGGCTGTCCAAGCTCGGACATCTCAGTGCGGATGGAGTCAGCCTCTCCTTGGTCCAGCATTCTCAGGCACAGAGCTGACTTGCCGGCTCAGACTGCGTGGTATACAGGAAGGTGTGCTCCGTGAGAGTCCCTAAGCAGGAACAGCGTGTGGTGTGGGACCACCACGACACACTGCAGGATAATGACTGTGGGTCAGGGCTGCCTTCTGGATCTTCCTGTAGGAGCAGGGTGGGCATCAGCCTCCGCCTGGCAGGTTTGCTGGGTGTCACCCAGGTGTCATCGGTAAACACGGGCTTCCTCAATCTCTCTCATCACGCACCAGATCATCATGCGCCCTCATCTCTGTAGTAGTCCCCATGGTATCCCCTCTGAGGGTCCCTGGAGGTCCCCTGCCTGGGCTGCACTGAGAGCCCTCCTTTGTCTGGCGCCAGGGCTACTAAAAACCAGTAGGACGGCCCAGGGCTACTGGATCTGGTTCCTTCCCCACCAGCTCAAATTCCACACCTCAGCCTGGGTTTGAAACTCGGTCAAATCCTCTTGACCCTGCCTGGGCTCGCCACTCCACAGCAAGGGAGTCTGAAGGTGAGACTGTTCTTTCTTGAGCTGTCTCCCCTGCACGGCCTCCGCTGGCCTCAGCTGAAGGGTAGGCCCCTCTCGGCCTGACTCCCACATCTTCTCTCACTCTGTCCACAGGCCTAGACTGTGGAAGGTTCTGGTGCAGGGCACCCTCAGTTATTCATTCTCTCCTCCCCTTCTCCTTTTCTTTGTTTTGCTTTTGTTTTTTCAAGACAGAGTTTCTCTGCATAGCCTTGGATAACCCAGAGCTTGCTCTGTAGACCAATCTGGCCTCAAACTCAAAGACATCCACCTGCCTCTGCCTCCTGAGTGCTGGGATTAAAGGCGTGTGCCGCTGTTGCTACCACCACCACCACCACCACCACAGCCGCCGCCACCACCCGGTTCTCTCGCCTTTTCGTATGGCGCCCTTCCCCTCAAAGCCTGAGCTGCCCCTAGGACTTAGTAGGCAGGGACGGTCGCTGTACTATAGTGCCCAGATACACACTATGATGCCTAAAAACACTGAATCTGTGGGCACAAAGCTGTAGAGACTGCCTGCCTTGATGCATGCACACACGGGAAACTAACCGTTCTAGCTGGTGGACTGTGGGCCAGAAGCATTGAGATCCGGGCCGCTGTAAGCTGCAGGGCTCTCCCTGGCTCTGAGAGGGAAGCGCAGAGACAGGAGGACCCGCCTCCCTCCTGGCCATGTGTTGCTCAGCCTTGTCAGCTTCTGCACATGTCATGGGAACCGGCTGCTGATTGACGCCATGGGCTTTGATCAAAGGAAGTGCTGCTTCTAACACTGCTGGGAGCCCCGCCTCCCTAAAGCCTTCCCAGACATCCTTCTGCCCAACTCAGCAGTTTTGCCCCCACCCCCTCCCCCAGGCCAGGAACCTGAGTTCCTAGAGGGAGGAAGCGGGGTCATACTCTACGTGTTTCCACAGAACCCAGAAGTGCTGGTCAAAAGGACAGCTCTTTGAAGTCTCTTTTGAGCTTTTCACAGAAACTGTGGTCCGTCCCTTACAAATTAACCATAGCGTTACTACGTGACCAGTAACTGCATGCCTAGGTAGAAGCTGCAAAAGATTGAACACAGCTTCATATCACGCAGGCCCACATGGCAACTCTTAACACAAGGCTCAAAGAGCCCACAAGTCCATCCGTAGATAAGCTGGTGAGCAATAGATAGATCTGTACAAAGGAATATTACTCATCTGTGAAAAGGAAGAAAGGCTATAACACGAGGTATACTAGCTGTCAGAAGCCAGAAACAATAGTGATATATTGAGTTGTTTTAGTGACTGTCCTCATTGCTACTACAAAGTGCCTGGCAAAGCCCAAAAATAATGCACAAACAAGAGTGACCTTGAACTCCTGACTCTCCTGCCTTCATCACCCAAGTGCTGGGATTACCGCTAGCATGTACCGCTACCCCCTGCTAGGAAGGGTTTACTTTGGGTCACAGTGTCGTCACAGAAGGGAGGGGGAGGCAAGCAGGAGTGTGAGGCAGCTGATAACACAGTGTCTGAAGTCAGGAAGTAGAGAAGAGACAGGAAGTAGTGCTGGGCTTTGAGGCCTCAAGGCCCGCTCCAGTGGATGGCTCCTCGCAGCGAAGCTCCACCTCCCAATGCTTTCACGACCTGGTGTAATAGTACCACTACCGGGGACCCACTGTTCGAACACATAAGCCTGTGAGGGACATTTCAACACAGGTAAGTCCTGGAGTCTGAGCTCGTGCTGGGGGTAGTAGGAGGGGGAGAATGGGGACTGGCTGGGTTGGTTCCTTTTGGGGTGATGAGGAAAATGTCTTGGGACTAAACAAATAACAGTGTTGGTATAAAGACCCCAAACGTCCCGAGGGCCACCAAATTATTTACTTTAAAAAGGTTGAATTTTGTTATGTGAATTTCAGCTCAACTAAAACACAAAGACGCTCAGAGCCTACGAAGTGGCCGCAGTACAGCGACCACCCTCTAACATGAGGGCAACGGGGGCCTGGAGAGATAAGCTCAGGACACAGGCCGGCAGGCCCACCGGCGTCCCCTGTCCAGTTCTGTGCCTGTGATGTGGAACTTGGTAAGGTACCGAGGGTCACCGGGGCTCAGCCAGCAGGGTGACTGCTGGCCCTCCTTGCAAGGTTTCATGAGAGCCTTGTAAACTCAGAATCAGCCTCAGCTTGGGGTGGAGCTGTCTCTCTTGGGTCCCCTTATGTGCACTTTGCCAGGGGCTCTTTTTCCAGTGCGCCTGTGATTTGGTCATATGGCAATGTCGCCATACTTCCATGGTGATGTTTATTCCCTGTTCCTGATGGCCACTCACCCACTTACATGTGCCTTCATGCCTGAATGTGTTGACCTCATGTTCCTGTGCCCACAGAGAACGCTGGGGGATAAGCACCTATAGCCGGGACCCAGCTAGGAACCCTGGGGAACCAAGAGTAGGGACCTTGGAGCCTTGCTGGGTCAGCTGGTCGCTGCCATCCTCCAGTGCATCTCAGTCTGCCAGACTTCATGCCAAGCTTGCTACAGACAAGGCAGCAAGGAGGGGTCTCCCCTCCCTTTCTACCCTTAAACGTTCCTGAAGGAGATTTGCCCCCCTGTTCCCTGCAGTCTCCCCAACCTGAGAGTTTTGTGGGAAACTCATCGAACTGAGCACCAAATGAGGGAAAGCAAGAGAGGCAGCAGGGCAGATGGGAACTCTCTGGTCCTAGGGCAGAGCCAACACTTTCCCTGGTGGTGGTGAAGTCCACCACTCACAGGGGTGGGTAGGAGGTGCACTTGCTGGCACAGTTCAGCTGGTTAACTAGGCTGCCTCAGCTCCACAGCTCACTCAGAGTCCTCAGTCAGCGGCTTCTCGCTGCTAAATCCCCCCTGCAGCTCTGCAAGCCTCCCTGAGAGGTGTAATCTGCAGAAGACAACAGGAAACAACCCCTGCTGGAGCAGGGGTGGGGCTGGGTAAGGGTAGGGGGGAGTCGAGGACTGGCTGGATGCTTTCATGGTACACGGCAGGGGGGCTTTGGTCTCCTGGGACCTGGAACCGGTGACAAGTGGGAGTGGAGCTCAGGGGTTCAGCGGGTGGGCACTTCCGGCTACCTGCAGGTCCTACATCCGTTAAAGCAGCGCAGCCTGCCCTGGTCTCTGTAATTACACCTGCATCTCTGTCGGTAGGCTAGCATCATCTTCTCTGGCCTCCCCGGGGGAATAACAGATTGTCCTGCAGCCTCCAGGAAGATGAGCCTTTCGGGGCGGAAGCAGTGGGCTTGTTTCTTAATGAGGGGATACAGGCACCCTACATTTAGTTGCCTCCTCTGGGCTCCCACCCTTGGCCCTGCGTTTTATCTGCCTCGTAATGGGTCTGCAGGCTCTGGCAAGAGAGAATGCAATATTTTAAAGAGTATAATGTCACGCAGGCTGCATGTGGTACCAATTTTCTGGTTGCATAAAACGGGAGAGGAACAGGCTTCCTGTCGCCTGCAACCATTTGGCGGTGCTAAAATACGGCTCATCACTTTGCTAATGTGTGTGGGGTGGCATCCAATCTCATAGGCTATGCGGTGCAGCTCCTGGCCCTGAGCACCTGGTAAGTCAGTCTCACCTGTGTCTGCTTAGGAGTCATGAGCTGCAGGAGTCGCAGCCTGCCCCTCCCTACACACCAAGGTGGGTCAGGCTACAAGGATCCCGCCTCCCCTCCCTCTGAAGCTGTAGGCGGAACTCTGGGCATGAGTGATGACATCATACTTCCATGGTGACACCATATGTCTAGATTCCTTAAAGATTAAAAACATTACTTACGCATATGTGAATGTATCTACATGTATACATGGACAAATGCATGTGGGTACACACTGAGGCCAGAAGATGGGGGTCAGGTCCCCTGGGGCTGCAGTTGCAGGTGGCTGTGAGCCTCCTGATGTGGGTGCTGGGAGTAGAACTTGGGTGGTCTATAAGAGCGATATGTGCTCTTAGCCTCGGAGCCATGTCTCCAGCACCTGTGAGTTTTAAGGAAGTTTATTTAGAGTCTTATTGGATGCGGTTGTATCTCTGAGCCAACGTTTCCTAAGGAAGTGTTGTTGTGCGGGCTGCCCAGTACCCTTGCTGGCTCTTGGTCCTCACAGTAACCCTTCCATGGGAGACCTGACACATCACTTTTCAGATGGAGCCACTGTACCACGAAGAGGCTCAGGATGCAGTTACATCACGGGGGAATTTAGACCTGGTTCACTGCGTGGCATCCTACAAGCTGCACCACCAGTGGGTGGGTGAGGCACTGCGCCCCCCAGTGGGTGGGTGCGGCACTGCGCCCCCAGTGGGTGGGTGAGGCACTGCACCCTCAGTGGGTGGCTGAGGCACTGCGCCCCCAGTGGGCAGACGAAACTTGGCCTTAGCCCTACTTCCAGGATGGTGGGGTCAGAACCCGAACCCGATCGGTTCCCTCCTTTCCCTCTCACACACTTCCATCGCAGGGAGGTCTCCTTCCCCACTCCCCCATCCCCACCCCTAACTCACAGTCAAGAAACCAACTCCTCAGGGGCGCGAGGGCTCTGACTCCCCACTCCCACTCCTGGCACCACTGCCCAACCCCAGGAGGGTGTGTCTGTTTTTCCTACTTCTGACCTCCTTGGTGGCAGTTGGGAACCTCATGGAAAAAACAAATTCACTGGGTTCTGTGCACTCTTGTCAGGGGCAACATCAGTTAAGGAGTGGGATGCCCCCCACCCCCACCCTATGGGGGTCCAGGATGAGGATCTGGGTTTGCACCTCTGGAATCTTCAGCTTCAAAGAATGCTCCTTGTCTAGAAATGTAGGTGCAGCCCACACCCCAAGGTCCGCCCCAGACACTAGGTTTCCTTCTCAACAGCTCCCAGCAGCTGTACTGCACCCACAGGCATCCTCTTGACCTCACTCGTGGTGCCCAGACAGGCCACGCTGTCTTCAGTACTGGTGACTGATGACTGTTTAAGGGGATCCTTTGTTTCTGTGCTCTGTGTGTGCAAAACAGCCCATCACCGTCACAGAGCAAGCAGGGCCCAGGGCAGCCCATGTTCACATCAGTGTTGCTAGGATATAGCACTTGTGGGAGAGGGCTGGGTTGAGACGCAGAGTGTGGGAATGAGACACGGACCCCATTCACAGAGGCCTGGGTCCTTCTATGGTTTGAGGGTGCAGACAGCAGATTTTGGAACCAGACAACAGCCCGCACCAGACACTGAATCTAGCAGAGCCTTAGCCTTGGCTTTCCAGCCTCAAGAAAAGCAAGAAAACCACAATGTGTGTGTGTATTTGGGAGTGTGTGTGTGTGTGTGTGTGTGTGTGTGTATGTGTGTATATGTGTGTATGTGTGTTTGAGCATGTGAATGTGTGTGAGTGTATGGTGTGTGTATGTGTGTGAGTGTGCGTATGTGAATGTATATATGTATAAGTGTGTGTACGTGAGTGAGTGTGTATGTGTGTGAGTGTGTGTACATGTGAGTATGTGTGACTGTATGGTGCATGTGCGTATGTGTGTGTGTGTGTGTGTGCATGTGAGTATGTGCATGTGTATACTGTGGGGTGTGTGTGTGTGTTTGTGTGTGGTGTGTAAGTCAGCAGTTTGGCACTATTTTGTTATTGCAGCATGATGGTCTGAGAAAGGCTCTGTTCTCAATTTTCAGGCGGATGGCCAGCTCTCGCCCTGCCCCATCCTCTGCTACCCCGCCTACGTGTCTAGCAGAGCTCACAGGCAGAGGATCTCCCTGAGCACCCGCCTGGAGATCAGGTTCTCTCTGGCAGATGGTCCTTCCTCCAGGACACAGGCTCAAGTGCATCCCAGGCCCACTGAAGCATGGGATTTCATGCCTTCCTGTCAGCCTGGGAGCCCGAGAGGCGGTCCCTGCAGCAGGTGTCATTTATCAGGGCTGTGCAAAGAGAACCCCCATGCCTGTGCCTGCTGCCTGTGAGGGAAACCATCAATCTCTGTGGCCTCCTCCTCACCCTAGAATTTGCTCAGGGAAGGAGAGGAGGGAAGTGGGGAGGCTGGGCTTGTGCACCCAGGTCTCCTCTCTGCTTTGCAAAGACAGGGTGGTGTAAGGGGGAGGGAGAGGCAACCAGAGAGGGGAGCCCTCCCTGCTCATCTGCTGGGAGGTCTCAGGAGCATGGGCTGAGTGTTTGCAGGCTCTAAGGTTGGCCCTGCTTGGGAGTGACCTTGGTGTTACACCACCATGTGACCTTGGACAAAAAGCGGAGACTTTTTGTACCAGAGCATGGGCACTGTGGGAAGTGGAGAAGAGCTTCTGCCTCCTGTGGAGGCACGCACCTGCCTGACACGCATCTGGGGGCCCTGTGAATCCAGCAAGGGGGATCCGGGGGAGCAACAGCTCCCCTCCATCTCCCAGGGAGCAGGAGATGATGGTTACCCTGCCCTCCACAGGTGGCACTGAGAAGGGGACCGCTGCATGGACCTATGGAACCATTAAGGAGGACAGAGAGCACGTGCTGACCAAACGACGGGAAAGCAAGAGCTAGTCCTTGCTATCCAGTGGAGGACTAAGACCCAGGCAGGGTTGCTTGGCATCCGTGCCAGCCCCCAAGGTTGGCATAGGCTTTGAATGGGATGGGACTGAGAAGGCAGGTGCAGAGAGGTTGCTGGGGAGGCTTAGAAGCCTAGGTGGAGGAGGAGACTCAGTGTGAGCCCTGGAGGGCTGGGCGGCTTCATGCTGCCCTGTAGACAGGGCTCTGAGGTGGTGTGGTTGGGGCTGGGGAGGGGAAACCAGTGTAGAAATGGAAGGTTGGCAGAGGCCAGGGTGCCAAGGCCTGTCGGCTGTCATGTGTACCAGTGCCCAGTGCAGTGCCGCCACAGATACCCACCCACTGGCACTCACTCTCATTCCCACTTAGTCGAGTCCAAGGCTGCCCCATGCCATCCACCACGTGTGCACAGCCAGCGTTTCCAGGTGCCCCCCTGCACAGAAGTACCCTCAAAACAGCACTGCTGCTCTATCAGCCCACAGGCAGCGTCTGAGCTACTTTGGTGGACATGGGTAGAGGGGCATATGGTGCTGGTATCTCACAGGGGCAGTCCATAAAGAGTAATCTGGTCCTAAGTACCACTAGTGGCTTAAGGGTCATCTGTGGATGCCAGCCCCGCTCCTGGGAGGGAGGGAAAACAAGGTGAGGGTGCCATAGGCTCTGCTCACATAATGCTGTGGACAGTCTACTGTGGAAGGCCAGGCATCCATACAAGGCACAGCAGGGCTTTGAGCAGGGTCCTACAGAACCCTGGACGTGTGGTCCACTCATGGAGCCAGGGGAAGGGGTGCTGGCTCAGTGGCTCAGTGGCTGTTCTGATGGACAATGGCTATACATGAAATAAGCCAGAGCGCAGTCTCCTGGGGGAGGCAGTCTCCATGATGCCCTGAAGACTGAACTATCCAACGGGGGCTCAGTGTTCGACAGGACCAATGTAGGTGACATGACCACTACCCATCACTTCACTTCTTTGTGGCCCATTCATCCTGAGGGCCATTGTGTGGTCACCTCGGGCCCTCACCACAGCCAGTAACAGCCCTCTCCTTTCCCTGGCCCTCCCAAGTCTCTGTCTCTTATTGGGCTCCCCATACCCATGGGATCTGAACCTTAGACAGACTTTTGCCCCTGAGCCTTTGCCAGGCCAAGCAGCTTTTGTGATCAAATACTGTTATATTTACCTAAGGATCTGTTAGGAAGCAATTTTTGAGATGATGAATATTTAATGAAAAATTTAAATATTTAATAGGAACTCTTTCAAAGCTGACTTAATAATCCGTGTCACGGGGAGAGAAGGCAGGGTCGTGGTTTACTGTTTTCACTTCCTCTAGCACTCTCAATGTTTGCTAGGCTTCTTCTTCTTCTTCTTTTTTTTTTTTTTCTGCTCACAGTTTTAATTATACTCAATATTCCAGAGAGAATGTCTTTTCTCATTAAAACTTAACTCTTGCCGACAGCAAGGTGAGTGGGTGGGATACGGAGCTTAAGGAGATGGTTGGGATGCCTGCCTAGCTCCTGACTCCTTCCTGGTCTCCCAGAACACACAGAGTCAAGAATTTTCCATTCCTAGGTGTTCAGAGCCGACTCCCGCCCTGAGCACTAGCGTGACAGCATACCTGTGGCGTCTGGCTGCCTGCCTAGGTTCTAACCACAGCAGCTGTCTAGATCATTGCACAGGCCCCCCCCCCCTCCTGCTCTGGAACCTTCCCTGGGTGAGTCAAGCCTGCTCCTATGCTGTAAAGCTCTACCTGTCGACTCAGTTTTCTTGCCTCTTTGCCTTTGCCCAGGTCACACATAGCACTACTGTTCCTAGAGACCCCAGCAGTCCTTCAAAGCCTGCTAAGGGGCCTCTCTACACTGGAACTTAGCTCCTTGTGGGGCTACTTGGGGGGGACGGTGCTTTGCTGGGGAGAGAGCTGGAGTGTGCATCTTAAAGTGAACACCTTAGCCTCATGGGCACTGTCTAGCTCCATGCTTTGAGGAAGCTGGGACTTGCTACACACATTTCCATGTGGTCAGGCCTTACCTGGTCTTTATGCCGATTTAACCTAAAACTAACACTAAGCTATGCTAACATAACCCTAACCTATTCTAACTTTATCTTAATCTAGTCTAACCTTAACTGTACCTAACATAGACCAACATTAGCACAGCCCTAACTTAACCTAACCCTAACTAAAACCTTTACCCAACTCTACCCTAACACTTTCTAATCTTAACCATAACTATCAACTTAATTCTACCCTAACCCTATTTAACCCTAACCTAAACCAACCAACTTTAACCTAACCCTAACCCAATTCTACCCTAAGCATATCTAACCTTAACCTAACCCTAACCTAACCGAACCTTAACAGAATCCTACCCTATATAACCCTATATAATCTTAACCTAGCCTAACTTTCCCTATATCTTAACCTAATCTAACCTAACCTAGCTGGACCCTGGCTCAGCCTAACTGAGCCCTGTCTCCTCTCTAACCTGCTCTAATTCTCCCAGACTGACATGGATGCACTTTAGTCAACGTCCCTGCTGCCCCGAGCCTCAGCTTCTCCCCTACCCCCATAGGGTCAGGGCCTTGTTTATCTCCAGGGTCTATGTCCCTGTCTGTTCCTCCCAGGGCTCCTCCTTGGATGCAGGGTCTTGTTGCTTACTGCCTTCTTGGTCTAGTCCAGCACCAGAGAAGAGGGAAGTCGCAACTAGAACTGTGGCCCTAGACTATATCCCCACCTCCCTCACATGTGTTCTGTAGATCTCCCAGGCTGTGGCAGAACCCACTGGGGCTGCCGAGGCACAGGAGGGGGTTATCGGATGCCTGGACACCCCAGGGTGCTGGGCACACAGTAGGTCCTCAAAATGGCTTGTGATCTTGGCTCCCAGGGCAGAGGCCATTTTGGCTGGGGTACTTGGGGGCATAGATATGAGGCCACACTCCAGAGAAAGGACAGGCACAGCTGACAGGCTGACATTTAAAAATGGTAACTCTTTTAATAAGAAGGTTTTAAATATTTAGTAAACCCATGCAAGAGGCCAATTCAGCCAGGAATGATGGTTTTAATCTTACAGGAGCCACCAGAGGGTTCCCTCTAAGTGAGCTCCCGCCCCAGCCCAGCCTGCGAGTCTGCACACCGACGCTCTCTCTGGGAGGTCTGAAGAGGGTGGACTCACAGGCACCTGATGGATTACCAAGTCTGAGCCTGGCATTTCCCGGTCTGTGTGGAGGCAGAGGTGTGGGAGGGAGGCTTGGCCAGCTATGGGAAACCTGTGCAGGAGTCACATTATGGCTGCCAGGGGTTGCTAGGAGGCGGAAATAACTCAGGGACAGCGAGGGGGTGGGGAGGGATGCAGAGACCCGAGGGGCCCCTCCAGAAACCCTCTTTTCCCTCCTTCCCTGACTTTCACACCACACAACCCACCCAGGAAGGCTCTGCCCTCCACCTCCTCCCTGGCTCTATCTCAGGCCACTGTGAGTGTCTCTTAGCCCGCTTGTCTCTTCTTCTTCCCCACCTGATGCTGAAAGCAAACTGTGTACCTCGTGTCCCGATGGGCCCTGATGGGCTGCAGGAGCTCTGCAGGTGTCACTGTGCTGAGATGGTCCAGGCGCCATCCCCAGAAGATGCTGATGGGGCTCCTCAGCCCTGGGAGAGGAGTTCGCCTTGGCCCCGCTCACTGTCTTGTAGCATGGCCACCAGATGCTCTATGCTCCCAGCCACCTTGGCACAGCACAGACCAACTCATAAGTGCTGGCTAAGGTTTGCTGTGTGCTAGGTCCTACACTGAGACTGGTGCCATGAGGAAGAAAGTAGGGCCGTGTGGTGGGTCCTGTGTGTGTCTGGGCAGGGATCCAGAGGCCTCTGCTGTGCTTCTGCAGTGTCTTGGAGGGGATGGGCGGCAGGGCACTGGGTCAGGAATGACAACCCTGTGAGCGCCTATAAGGCTCACAAGTCAGGCAGAGTGTCCCAGGAGGGAGAAACGGTGGGAAAGGGTTTGTGGAGGACAGTGACAGAAGAGACATCCTTGCAGTGGGTCCACAAGGTCAGCAGAGAATTTGGCCCCTTGGGAAGCCTGGGGTGATGGCACCTCCCCATGGTCCCTTAGGATTAACACCCATCTTCCCCACCAAAACGCTGGCCCTGCTGGGGAGGGGACTACACTTGCTCTGTGTAAATCCGTAAATACCAGCTCAATACTATTATGTACCAGGAGCTCAGTAAATATCTCTAGACTGCATAAAATTTATCTCAGCATATTTAATATTAACAGCCCCAGCAAGAGGGTGTTACTAACACCCACATCTCACTAGAATGCTCTGAACGGTGGTTAACGGGTTAGGGTTAGGTTAGGTCAGGACTGGTGTCCTTGGCGGGTCATATTGAATGGATGATGAGGGTAGCATTTGAATCAGGGCTCATCTGACCACAAGACGCATATTATCAGACATTGTAAGACTTTTGGGGACACCTTTCTTCAGTGTCTACCTCCAGATAGACCCACTCACACCCCGCAAGGGCTGTCCCAACCCGTGTGCGCACAGCCGGGCCGCTGGCATGCAACCTGTGCCCTCCTCCTGGCACATGTGGCTCATTCACTCTGCATAGTTCTTTATTAAAACGGGATACTTTAATCTTCGTCTAATTTTGTCTTTAGGGAAGCTCTGGCCCCAGGCTGCCGAACTGCCAAAGCCCTCAGGAAGCAGGCGCCTACTTGCAATTCACGCCACGATGTCCATCTGCCAACACGCTCATCTTCCTGTGCCTGCCATCTCTTATTTATAATCCCGCTCAGATTAATGAATGACGGTCGTTCTCATCACAGGAAATTTGATTAATCAATTTAAGTGCTTAATCACCACAGCCTCGTTGAGAGCTGAGCATGAGGGATCTCACTTTGATGTAGATGAAATTTCACAAAGGGAGAGAAAAGAAATAAAGCAGTCAGCAGTTCTCCATGGCAACACGTGGGGTAAGGGCATCCCTGGGGAAGTCCTGTGGGCCCCCAGAAGATGAAGGTGGCGGGGGGGGGGGGAGCTCCTTGGAGAGAACTGACAGATAATTCAGGCATGGCGCCAGAGTTAAGGCCGGCCCTGGGCCCTGGCTGCTCATTTTAGTCTGCCCTGAGGCTGAACCAGGCAGGACCGACCTGTGGCCGATGGGACAGCTGTGAGTGTGGCCCAGCACAAGATTGTAAAGTTACTTAAAACATGAAGTTTTATTATTTTTTTTGCATTAAAAAAATCTGGATCGTATGAACTTTATAGAAAACAACTTCACACCTCAATGTCAAAAGGGTGTGCGTGCTTGGCGCAGAAACACAGGAACGGATGGGCAGTGCAGGCAGGGCCCATCCTGATGGGAAAGCGTGGGGAAGCAGCCTGATTGAGCCAGTGCAGAATCCATCTGAGCTGTTCATTGCCTACAGCTAATGAGCAGGACCCAAGTAGTGCAGGGCCCCTCTCATCCTGGTGCCCCTCTGGTAGTGAGCGCTTCCCCACCTTCTTGGGGTCTTGGCTGGGGCACCATCCTCAGCTGCCTGCCACCTCTTCCTTTTAGCCAGTGTGAAGTCTGCAGCTTTAGAAGTTCAGCTTAGCTCAGGACCCCCTCCCAGAAAAGCCCCATCCCCTGGTTCTCCCCTAGCTCAGGCTACAGCCCATGCAGGCCCAGTGGGTACCGTAACACAGTTCCCACATGGCTTCATGTCTCTCAGTTCTTTTGGGGACAACGAGAAAGGAGGATCCCTGGTGGCTTTGCTGGCCCAGCAGTTTAGCTGAGTCAGTGAGCTGTAGGCTCAGCGAGAGACCCTGTCTCCGCCATTTAGGAGAGAAGCAATTTCCAATAGTCTCTGGCCTGCACAGGCACGTGCACACGTATGTATACATGCACACCCATGTGTATACACATACAAACGCACACATGGGTTATTCAGGGGTGGAGGCCTGTGCCAGCAGGATCTGCACACTCCAGGCTGAAGCAGGTTTGCTTACCAGCCAGGAAGGCCAATGGCTGGTGCACAAAGCCCCAACCATGGAACATTCATTTGTAAGCTATGCTTCTCATCCGTCTTAACCGCAGCTCACTGCCCAGAACGGTGAATAAGCATAGACATGCTTTACAGCTGAGAGACAGGAAGTGGAGAGACAGGAAGTGGAGAAGGGGCACCCTCGGTCCTCCAGCTGTGCTGAGAACGGGCAAGAGACAACCAGGCTGGCTGACCCCACTACTCTGCCTCATCATCCCCGTCTCCTGAAGCCTGCAAGAAAGCGCAAGTAGACTCTCAGGACCCAGGGCCACAGCTGCTGCGCTTGTGAGGGCAAACACTGCTTACCTCTGACAGGTAAAAAGAGAGAGCATCTCATGCTGTTTGTGACAGCTGCTGTACACAGAGAAGCTAATTTTGGAAACAGATTATTAAAACATATATCTGCTCTGAAGGGCGCGATCAATCAAACGCTGGAGGTGCAGGCTCACCCTGTGCTCTAGGTCTCTCTGGCAGCAAACAGCTCCTCCCAGCTACAGAAGGATCTGCCAGGCCTAGTGCCCGCGGGGGCCACACTGGTCTGCTCAGCTTCAGGGGAGGTGGAGAAGAAGTGGGGCCACCGCCTTCTGACCAGTTCGGAGGCGGCTGGGTGGGCTCTGGGCTGTGAACTAAACCTCTTCCCTTTGCCAGGTGGTAGACAGAGACCTGGGGCAGCCTTGGCGCAAGGGTCCTGAGGCCTACTGTCTCCTGTGCAGCGGCAGCAGTGTGTAGCACCTGCACTGGAGGGTTAACGCATGAACAAGTATGGAAGAGGCCAGCATGGGTGTGTGCCCCCAGGCCACCTTACTTTGCTGGAGCCACTTCCTCCCTTGAGGCTGAGAAGACAGGCTTAGGGACAATTCTGTGAATGTGCCTCAGAGCTTGCTGCATTTCCCCCCTTTTTATGGATGAGGAAACCAAAACATGGGAGAAGTGCCACACTCGGACAAGCGTGCTGCGCTGCACAAGAGTCTTGGAAACCGGGTCCTTACCCCTCCCTCGCACCCCCCCCTCCCCCAGGAACCTGGCCTCTCTTTTTCTTCATCTCACCCACCCAGGAAATAAGGTTCTTGTGCTCTAGAGATAAAAAAAAAACAGTACTGATTCCAGGACAGGAGACTTCGCGTGTGTGTGTGTGTGTGTGTGTGTGTGTGTGTGTGTGTGTGTGTGTCTGTGTGTAGTACTACTGTTCAACCTTCCTAATGCTGTGCCCCTTCAATACAGTTCCTCACGGGGGGGGTGACCCACCCCCAACCATAAAATTATCCTGTTCCTACTTCATAACTGTAATTTTACTGTTATGAATCAGAATGCAAACATCTGATATGTAGGATGTCTGATAACGTGACCCTGTGAAAGGACTGTTCAACCCCACGAGGGTCGCGACCCACATGCTGAGAACCACTGGTGTAGACGGCCCTCTCCTGGGCCGTGTCACCTCTCCTGGGCCAGTGTCACCTCTCCTGGGCCGTGTCACCTCTCCTGGGCCAGTGTCACCTCTCCTGGGCCAGTGTCACCTCTCCTGGGCCGTGTCACCTCTCCTGGGCCAGTGTCACCTCTCCTGGGCCAGTGTCACCTCTCCTGGGCTGTGTCACCTCTCCTGGGCCGTGTCACCTCTCCTGGGCCAGTGTCACCTCTCCTGGGCCGTGTCACCTCTCCTGGGCCAGTGTCACCTCTCCTGGGCCAGTGTCACCTCTCCTGGGCCAGTGTCCCCTCTCCTGGGCCATGTCACCTCTCCTGGGCCATGTCACCTCTCCTGGGCCAGTGTCACCTCTCCTGGGCCAGTGTCACCTCTCCTGGGCCAGTGTCACCTCTCCTGGGCCGTGTCACCTCTCCTGGGCTGTGTCACCTCTCCTGGGCCAGTGTCACCTGTCCTGGGCCAGTGTCACCTCTCCTGGGCCAGTGTCACCTCTCCTGGGCCGTGTCACCTCTCCTGGGCCAGTGTCACCTCTCCTGGGCCGTGTCACTTCTCCTGGGCCATGTCACCTCTCCTGGGCTGTGTCACCTCTCCTAGGCCAGTGTCACCTCTCCTGGGCCGTGTCACCTCTCCTGGGGTCACTCTCCTGGGCCGTGTCACCTCTCCTGGGCTGTGTCACCTCTCCTGGGCCAGTGTCACCTCTCCTGGGCTGTGTCACCTCTCCTGGGCCGTGTCACCTCTCCTGGGCTGTGTCACCTCTCCTGGGCCAGTGTCACCTCTCCTGGGCTGTGTCACCTCTCCTGGGCCAGTGTCACCTCTGTCCTCCCTGGGCCGTGTCACCTCTCCTGGGCCGTGTCACCTCTCCTGGGCCATGTCACCTCTCCTGGGCCGTGTCACCTCTCTTGGATCCTGCAGGAGCTACTTACTTCTAATGTCTGCTCTCTGACCACCTGGGAGAGGCTGCCACTGTGCCTTGCGGCTGAGACACTGGAGAGAGAGAGAGTTCAGCCTATAGTGCAGCTGTGTCCTGTCTCTTTCCAGGCAGCAACAGGCTTGGCACTCGGGTCAGGACCCATCCACCCCTGTGCCTGGCACTGGTGGCTGCAGTTTCATTTGCATGGTCCTTAGTTCCCCCAGCATACTGAGAACCTCACCTTCCTCCCTGCACCACAGAGGCCCAGTCACTTGTGCTGTTCCAGGATGTGGTGTGAACATGGGGTGGGGTGGGGGTGGGGATTTCATTTAATAAGAAACAACAGCCACTTGGATGTGGCGATGCGTGCAGGACACCACGGACCTGGTTGGAACTAGAGTCCCAGGAGGGTGTTCCATGTACCTTAGAGCCAGGGAGCTGGGGAGACACCTCCAAACCCTAGCATGGTGGGACCCCTCTGTGGTCACCCACTTCTCTAACCTGCCATTTTCCATCTGCAAGCAGAGATAAGTCCCAGAGACCTGCCTGTTTCATGGGGAGGGTTTGGAGCCCAACCTGCTGGCAGCGTCCATGAGATAGAACTTCAGAACTTTGAAAAGTTGCCATAGTCTGGGAACTCTCTTCCAGGTGGGGCCTGGCCAGGGGTGGGGTGGGGGGCATCCTAGCAGCTGTGTGGAAGCTGGATATCCAGGGGGTCTTAAAGAAAGAGTACTGCAAGGCTGCTTCCCAGCCTGCAGCAGCCCCCTACCCCCACCAGTGCCACACCATTGGCATGAAGAGATCCCGGCAGCCAAGGGACATTTCTGCAATTAGCAGTCCTTCCACAGGATGACCACAGTGAGCCTGATGGATTGGCCACTTCTTCCCCTGGGGGTAGCTGCCTTGTTTTCGGGCTGAAGGCCTGGTGTGTCGTGTAGAGTGCCCCATTTCTTGTTCCAGCCCTGAGACGCCTCATGTTACTCAAGAAGAAACCTCCTGGTCTGATGCTATGAGTGCCATGCCTTCCGGGCCTCACCGGAAGCCAGGCTCAGGGGGCGGAACTCAGCCCTGAGATAGCTCCAGCAGAGTCTTCCAGGCCTCACCGGAAGCCAGGGGGCAGGGGGCAGGACCCAGCCCTGAGACAGCTCTAGCTGAGTCTCTGGTCATCGACCATAGTCCTGGGCAGACCTCAGTCTCTCTACTTCAAACAGGCCGGGACCATGGCCATGTGACAGCCAAGGTAATAGGGAGGGGATGAGGCAATTGTGCTTGCTCATGCCCCTCTCCTGTGATGACTCCCTTCAACAATCAAGACTCACCTAGGGAGAGGGTCTCAGGAGATGACTGTCTAGATTTAGCTGGCCTGAGCACATGCCTGTGAGGTAGGACAGCACACACAGTGAGTGGCAACATCTCCTGGGCACAGAATCCTGAACTGCCAGGGGAGGAACAAGGGTACCAAGGTCAGGTGTCTGCTGCCGGGTGTAAGTTCTGCCACAGGCAAGCTGCTGGGTTTGTACCCCCTCCAGAAGGCAGGAGTTCCCAATAGACACCCACAAATGTTCCTCCTCCACGAATGTGATGGAGGGCCTTGTCAGTGAGAGTTCATCCAGCTGGAGCTAGCCTGGTCTTCCACTTCCTGTCAGGCAGAACACTGGTCATTCCCAGACTTATGACATGAACTTCCTGTCCTTTAACCAAACCCGCACCTAAGGGATTCCATGCTAGCCACACAAACAGCTGGAGACACCGCCACTCAGATTCAAGTTAGAGTACCCGGCGCTTAGCAAGATCCTAGACAGAGAGGGGGCTCCAGGGCTTCTGGGGGGGGTTGATGAATAAATAGACTAATGGATGACCGAGCTGTCCTCCTGTGAGAATGACACACACAGTATCTGTCCCTGACCTATACGCACATGCAGGGAGTCTTTTCTTGCCTGTCACCTCCACATACCTCCTGCAGTCCCCTTTGAGTGAGGACAAAAGGTCTGGTCATTGCCACATACTGATCCCTAGGGAAATAGCCGACCTCTGATATACACAGTCCCCTCCCAGCCATAGGCTAAGTGGGATGGAGGGTCTGGGTCCCTAGAGGAAGGCCCAGGGGAATCTTAGGGTACTGGGTAAAAGTTGGCTGCGGTGGACATGTAGTCTAGTTGACAGGTCTGGCATTTGTGATGAGTCGAACGTGATGTCCACATAGTCAGAACATTTGAGTGTTTAGGCAACGCTGCTGTGGTGATTTAGGAGGCGTGGCCTATCCGGAAGAGGTAGGTCCTTGGGGGCGGGATTTGAGAGCTGAAAGACTCAGCCATTCTCAGTACCCTCTGCTTTGGTTCAGGATGTGGGCCCTGGGTGTCTGCTCTCAGCATTCAGTTATTGCTGCCTGACTCCTCTCTTACATCCATGGGTTCTAAGCCTGGCACCCCAGGCCCCAAAAAACTCTATCTTCTATAAGCTGCCTTGGCCATGGTGTTCTTGGTTGGTTGGTTGGTTGGTTGGTTTTTGTCTTGTTTTGTTTATCACAACAACAGAAAAGTAGCTAAGACAGAATTGCTTCTTCCACAGTGAGGAGGAGGATCTCACGGCCCTGACCTTGGGTTGAAAGCAGGGCTGATGGCTGTCACTGGGCCAGCAACATATCTAGATATTGATGCTGGGACTCTCAGAATATTTTCGTCACAAGGACCCCTCCTACCAAGTGACACCCACCTTCCTCTTTCCCAGCTGCTTGTGGTCACCAACCTGTTCTCCATGCCATAATTTCATCCTTTTTACAATATTATTTAAGTGGAATCACACAGTATGCAGCCTTTGGGACTGGCTTTCTCCACTCAGTAATCCTCTCTGGGGATTCAGCCAGGCAGTAGTACGTGTCTACGGTTTCTTGGCTATCTTCTGAGCTAACATGGGCTCCTCCTTGCCCTTGGAGTAGGGACTGCAGGGGCTCTGCATCAGGAAACTACTGGACACCTAGCATGTGAAGAGTGCAGGTGCCTGTGCTGGTCAGGAGTGGGCAGTCCCAAGGGCAAATGGTGGCTGGAAGTCCCCTCTGAAACTCCACAATCCAACGCTAAGGAAAGGAAAGGAGGGTTGTACACTGCTCAGGCAGGAGGTGGGCAAGCCCTTCCTTTTTCATCTTCCTTCCTGGCCCCTTGCGGCCTGTTGGTGTAGCCATGTGCCTCAAGCTGGCCCGTTGCTGGGAGTGTTCCTCCTGCGGAGACCCCCCAACAACTATGGGATCTATACTAAGGATTTAGTGCACGTCACACCGAGATGACTCTTGATTATTGTATCTCCAGCGGTCAGATGCGGCCACGTCCTTCCTTCTAAGGATTTGCTTTCTGCAGCTGGGGCCTGCGGGCCCTGGAGAGCCTCTGGGACTGGCTTGGAACAGAGCCCTAACCCGGGTGCAGAGCCTTTATTCAGAGGGTTGCAGACTGTGGCTGCTCGCACCCTCCCCTCAACTGCTGCTACCTGTCTCCCCTGTGGGAGCTCAGCCTGGGCATTTCCTACAGAGAGGGAAATAAACAAGGCTGTAAATAATCCTCTCCCTGTGCGCCTGAAAGACAGAAGGGCCCTGGATAGAGATAGCGGAAGATGCAGGGCCACAAGGGGGCCAGCAAATTTTGTTCCACTGAGTGGAAATGAGTCAACCGAGAGGCAGATACCAGACAGGAAAGAGCAGCGGCATCTCCAGGGCCTCACTCTGTAGGGGACCCCAAGCCTGCCTCCATGTAAACTCCTACTCCTTGACTGGCAAGGGTGAGTGAGGGCAGAGCACTGCCATGGCCCCTCGCCTGCCCTGTCCCACCATGGGCCACGCCAGAGGCCTCGTTACCTGGAGCCAGACCCAAATTCTCACAGCATGCAGCTGCCTCCTGGTCAACCCTCCATGGTATGGAGAGTGACCTTGGCTAGTTCTGCACGCCATGATGGGCACACCCACATGATGGGCACACCCATACGATGGGCTTCCTGAGGATGCTGAGTTTTAAGCAGACCTGAGGTCAGACAATAACTTTCTGCATTCTGGCTGTGTGACTGTGGGGAAGTCACACACCCTCTCTGGACCAGTTGTTTTTTGTTTGTTTGTAGAGTGGGGATACCATGTTCATCTCATTAAGTAGAGTGGAGGTTAAAAGAGAAAAAGAGCAGCCACGAATCATCCGCATAACACACAGTAGTTCCTATCATGCGCCCCCCACTGTGCTCTGCAGGGCTCCAGCTGCTTCTGGTTGGTCTTGGAAAGCCATATGGCCTCTCACGTCTGGGCCGTGGTCTCCAGATCTGAGTACCAGGCTTGCTGTTACTTGGTTCAAAGCTCTACTTGCCCTGGTGCCATCTTTAGCACACTTCCTAAGTGCCTTGATTAGAGGGAGGTGGGTGGCCACAGGCGTGACCTTCCATGGTCTCAGAGTCCAATGGAATCTATCAACAGCACCAGGACTATATACCTGGGCCCTGAGCAGATGTTCAGTTCAGGGAGCTTGGAGTAGGGCAGTGGGCAAACAGGGCATCCCCAGCAGCTAGGCTTGCAGAATCAGGTCTCAAAGGTTAGGAGGGAGCAGGGCATGCTGGGTGAGTATGGCATCTAGGGCATAGGGGTGCCCAGCAAGGTTTGGGAGAGGATTCTAAGAAATGCAGCTGCGTATGGAGTAGGGTTTGCTTGTGGACACCAAGGCTACCAGCTACTGAATGGCCTGTGCCTTCCCCCAAAGTGTCCATCTACTCAAAGAGAGCCATCCGGAACATCCATCCCTTAAGGGGGGATGTCAGAGTGGAGCTGCTTGCTCCCTATGAGGCAGGGATCTGGGCTTACAATAGGCTCACGGCCAGTGGCTCAGCGGAAGCCAGAGTACATCGGTCCTCTGGGTTGGGGTCATCTGTGACAGTCACTTGGACAAGGGATCCCTATTCTACCCTTTAGGACCAAGCCTCCTGTTCAGGCTCCTTGGGCCCAAAGGAGTGCTCGGAAACAGCCCGGGGAGGGGAGGCTCTCGGGTTGCTGGAGTAGCTCCTCTCAGCTGGCTAGGAGGGAAGGCTCTCAGGTTCCTGGAGTAGCTCATTCTCAGTGGGCTGGGAAGGGAGGCTCTCAGGTTCCTGGAGTAGCTTGCTCTCAGTGGGCTGGGAAGGCACCTCTGTGTCTGTAGAAAGCCATTCTCCCCAAGTCCCCATAAAGTGTCCCGCGCTCTCCACTAAGTCATTGATCCACACGTTTTCCCAGGCCTGAAGATTTCTTAACTGTCATCACAAGGTTAGAAGAATTGTAAGTTAGAAAACTATGCAGCGTATTAATGTCAGGCTGAAATATTGCCACAATACAGAGAAATATTTTATATTTATTCTCTCTTAGAAATTGTTATAAAGGGGATATAATGCGAATGTTGCAAACGAGTAGAATATTTTCTTCTAACCTGACAATAAAAGTATGTCAACTGCATGCCTGAAAGCCTAATAGGGAGCAGCCGGTATCTCTGGAAGTGCAGGGAGCTAGAAGAGATCTTACTTGGTGTCTCAGATAACTCATAGAGTGGAAACTGTGGTGTCTAAAACCAGATTTCTTATGGGAGAGTCCTCAGAGGAGGGGAGGGGAGCAGAGGGTGGCCTATAAACCTGAAGAAATCCTGAAACTGGTCAGAGATCAAGAGGCTAGCAAATACGCACATCACCATCATCCCTGTCAGAATCCCATGATCACCACCACCCCTACCATCACCATCACCACCATCACCATCATCGCCACCATCACCACCACCACCACCATCATCACCATCAACATCACCATGACCACCACCACCACCACCATCACCATGACCGCCACCACCACCACCACCATCACCATGACCACCACCACCACCACCACCATCACCATGACCACCACCACCACCACCACCACCATCACCATGACCGCCGCCACCACCACCACCACCACCACCACCACCACCACCATGACCACCACCACCACCACCACCACCACCATCACCATCACCACTATCTCACCATCACTGTCATTTTCTCCCTAAGTTGCTTTTGGCTGTGATGATCATCACAGCATTATCAAGCAAATCAAGACACCTAACATCACTATCTTCATCTCTGTCAACCAATATCAGCATCTCCAACATTATCCCCCATGATCATCATCATTTCACTATCAGTCCATCCATAATCCCCAATATCATCCCCCTCTTCCAGTACCATCTCCATCAGCACCATAACTATCATCATCTTTACGACCACCATTATCTAGTACCACCATCACCACCAGTCACCTCCCTCTTCACCATCCCCACCATTATCCCCACCATCACTATCACCAGCATCACTGTCTCACCATCATCACCACCACAAGCATCACTGTCTCACCATCATCACCACCACCAGCATCACCAGCATCACCACCACCACCACCACCATCAACACCACCAGCATCACCACCACCACCATCACCACCACAAGCATCACTATCTCACCAGCATCATCACCACCACCACCATCACCACCACCACCACCATCACCACCACCACCACCACCACCATCAACACCACCAGCATCACCAGCATCACCACCACCACCAGCATCACCAGCATCACCACCACCACCACCACCATCAACACCACCAGCATCACCACCACCACCATCACCACCACAAGCATCACTATCTCACCAGCATCATCACCACCACCACCATCACCACCACCACCACCATCACCACCACCACCACCACCACCACCACCACCATCAACACCACCAGCATCACCAGCATCACCACCACCACCATCAACACCACCAGCATCACCACCATCACCACCACCACCACAAGCATCACTGTCTCACCATCATCACCACCACCAGCATCACCAGCATCACCACCACCACCACCACCACCACCATCAACACCAGCATCATCACCACCACCACCATCACCACCACCACCACCACCACCACCATCACCACCACCACCATCACCATCAGCACCACCACCATCACCACCACAAGCATCACTATCTCACCAGCATCACTATTATCTCCATCACCACTATTTCACCATACTTCCTATCATCAGCACACTGCCCCCCCCCATTGTCAGTATCTCATCGTCAGCACCATTTTCACCATCATCCAGTCCACTATCATTTTTACCACCACAGTGATTATCATACCTAGCATCACCACTATTACACCACCTCTGCCATCACAATCATCACCATCTCCAACATTTCTCTACTGCCCCAACATCGCCCCCACTATAACTATTACCTACATCATTCATATCGCCACCTCTGCCATCACCATTATCTCATTACCATCACTATTTCACCATCAGCATCACTGTTACCAGACTAGCACAATCTCAATTACCATATACTCATTTCCACTGTCAGTACCACTATCACCACCGCTGTTATCATCATCACCATAATCACCAGTATTCCCAACACCACCATCATGACCCTGTGACTACTCTTCTGTGTATCCAGGATGGTATTCAGAGAGCTTTAGGCTTACACACGTTTCTGATTGGTGGATCCCAGCTAGAATGCCATGTTACAGTGGCCGAGACATAACTTGAAAGTGTCTGGTGACGAGTCCTCTCCTTAGACAGTGTTACATGGATACACTCCCTGAGCCAAGATGCCACATGTTGTCACTGATCCTATGCCATGAGAAATTCCACTAAGTACTGGATAGATCAGGGATGAGCAGGCCCAGGGGCCAACTGAGGAATCTACATGGAGACAGTCCTGCCTCAAGACTAGATGCAAATCACATGTGTGTGACATGGGACAATTGGCGTGAAATCTCTTGGATCTGGCATGAGGTGAGAATGGGGGATCTTAGGGGAAAGGGGGTGCACTCCTGTGGAGAGCATAGGGCAGGAACGCTGAGGATGGCTAAGAGTTGAGATGGACTACATACGAGGGCTTCTGGGAAAGAAGACAGGGACTTTCCTGTGCAGAGCCCTGATTTATGATCTGTGTGACAAGGTGCTTGGACCTGACTATGTGGCTTGGGGCCCCCTAAGCCAAAGTAACAAGAACCACACACTTTCTGGCTTGGTGGCCAGTGTGGCAAAGTACAGAAGGCAATAGGGTTTTCTTAAACACATGCCACCCCACTTTCTGAGCCCCCACTCGAAGGCTCTGTTAGTGGAAAATCTAACAGTTGTTCATGGAGAACTTCTACCAGGCTGCTCTGGTGATGGTGCGGAACAGCTTGGGAGCGCCAACAGCTCCTAGGACCCCACCTCCCAAAGTGTGAGAGCCAGCATACCCAGAAAGGCTGCCCAGACTATGTGGTCTGGCCCTTGCTGGAGGCACCTGTGACCCACAACTTCGCAAGGCCTTCTGGGAGCCAATGGCTACCTGTCTTCTGGATGGCACACCTGCAGGCATGGTGCCTTTCACAGATGTGAGTCCTGTCACCTCTCTCCATCTTTTTGGGTCTATCCCTCACCCCAGACACTGGCGATATCAAAAGGAAAGAAAGAAACAACAGCAAGACGGTTAGAGAATCTTCTGGAAGCCAGAGCTCATTGTACTTCTGGGCTGATGCTGGTGGACCTGCTGCGATGTCCAAGGGACCAGTGGTCAGCTGTCTAGCCCAGAGAATCGGTCGGGATGGTTCTGTGCAGTGGGATTGGCTGAGCAATGTGCGCCGAGGGCAGGGGCGCTCCCAGGGGCACAATGTTGTCAAGTGACATTCAACTTCCTATCGCTAAACATATGTGGGAAGCCAAGCCACTCAGGATTATAAAAGAGAACAGAGATTGAAAATGAAATACAAATGCACTCGATGTTGGGGAAACCTGACCTTCAAAACGTCCTCTCAACAAGTTTCCGAACGAATACTATTTATACGGCTCAAAACAAATCATTGCGTAGCCCTATGCGAAATCTCCGTGTTCCAATTTAGACTCTGCAGACCTTCCCAGAGCTTGGCTGTGTTGGCAAGAGCCACCATCGGAGAGTGGCTGAAAAACTCTCCGAATGTATTGCTGTAGGAATTCCAAGTTTGGGTTACGAACAATCAACTTATAAATATTACATTCGTGTTCCCCAGACCTGAGCAGCTGAGCATTAAGCTCTCAAGATTAGCAGTGTGCAGGGATCCGCCGTGCACATATAAGGACCGAACTTGTCTGACACTTGTGGGCCGCTTAGGAAGCAGCCAGAAGGGTCTGCATCATCTTAGCATTAATTTTTTATCAAGGCAGACCAAGCGCTTGCTCAGGCTTATAGCAGCTCTCCTGGCTCACAGGCATCCTGCCTCCCGCTGGAGCTCTCACTTGTCCCTGACGATGGGGTACAAGCTCTTCCGATCTCCGTGCTGCTGCTGCTCCCGATCCTGGAAGATTCCATCCAACCTTAAGTGGGAGTGACACCTCGGGATGTTGGCTGAGGAAAACATGATTCTAAGTGTCCCTGCTGAGCAAGAAAGGCCTTACTGGTGCCCTGATAAATTACTGAAACGCGGGCCAGATTTAAGGACCAAATTCAATCTCACCCTGCCTCCCAGGAGGCCAGCGCTTGGGTCTTTTGTACTTGGATTTTGCAATTCTACAAAAACCACGCGCACACACGCTAATATGCTTAAACTAAGCGCAAAATGATCTGATTCTGTGCCTTGCACTCAGATCTCGGGGTTCCCCTCCGCAGACGGGAGGTCCCTGGGCCTCTCTGCTGAGTTGCCACCAGCCCTTGCTTCCAAAAGCCCTGAGCCGGGCTGATTAATTATGGATTCCTCAAACCTCCAAGCATTCACTAAAGTTAATCTTTTAAACGATCTTCATGTAAATCAGACCCTGTCCAGCCCCATCCAGGGCCTCCCGCCTTATCTAACAAACAGTATCAATCGAATCAATGCAGTTATTTAGCGGGTAATGGGCTCTGAGCTGGAAACCCCAGGTCGGCAGTTTTGGGTGACGATCACTCTTGCCCATCTTATGTCTGCAGCCAAGGCAGGGGTGGAAGCTGTCCCCCAACCCACCTGCCTGTGCTGGCCTTGGCTCAGCTGGGAAGGGCATGCGCAGAGCCTTAAAGGAGAGAGAGGAATGCCATCTTTCCTGAGCTCACCCAAGCTCTTAAGGCCTCAGCAGTCTCCCCTCTCAGTGCCTGGCACCATGTTGGACACACTGTAGGTGGTCAGTGTATGGAGGTTTGGGAGTGAGTGACAGTGCAGAATGGCCATTGTGTCTGCTTTATGGCTGTTCTAGACTGGGCAGATAAGAGGGAACCTGAAGTCCCACAGTGGCACCTCTTATGAGAGGGTGAGGCCTAAATCCAAAGAGCATAGGAGACCTCAATCCGTGTGGCCCCTATCTAGGAAGTGAGGGCTAATGGGATATTTGCCGAGGGGAGGGGACAGGCCTTTCCTGGGAACACGGGAGATACAGAAGTAGATATGGCCTCTCTGTGCCCTCTGCCTGTCCCATCCTCTAGCAGCAAAAGCCCCTCCCTCCCTCCCTCCCTCCCCCCCCCTCCAAACATGGTCCTATGTAGGCCAGGCTGGCCTCCAACTCTCTAGGTGGTTAAGTATAACCTTGAATGTTTGACCCTTCTACCTCTCCCCACCCCCACCCCCGAGTGCTGGGATTACAGGCACATACAACACCTGGCTTATGAACCACTGGAGAGCAAACCCAGGCTTTTAGAGCTCTTTAGTCATGTAGCCTACCTTCCCCCAACAGCCTCCTTCACACTGGCCCCTTATCACCCAGGCACTGTGACCAAGGCTGCTACTGAGGATTGATGGGGGTGGGGGAGAGAGGCTGAGGCCTGAGGGTTGTTCATGCCCAGTGCCTGCCTACCCATTGCAGCTGAGCCACGAACCCTGCCAGCTTTTGCTTGCCTGGCATTTCTCCTAGAGAAGGCACCCTGAACCACTCCCCCTGGCCCAGACAGATTCATAGATGGCGAAGCCACTCTGGTTAAACCCTGGGATCTACCCCCACCCCAAACATGAGTGTAGTGAGCGTTTTGAGTTTGCCCCTGGGTCAGTGAGCAGTGCTGTCACCTGCAGGGCACAGGGCACATTGCCTGAGCCATCCTGGAAATGGTCTTGGAGCCAACAGACTCCAACCCCCTATGGCAGTGCAGCCCCTTCTCCTTGTCCCCATCCCCAGTGGGAAGACTGTTTGTTCTGAGATGATGTGTTTTTTTTTGGGGGGGGGCTCCAATCTTCACACTGCTCTGTGCATTTCAGAGACAAGCCAGTGCAGGCTGAGGAAAGCTTTCTTATAAGTAAGTACTGCACTTGGCCGTGGACCCATCTCACATCATCAAACTGCAATGTGATACACTTTCATGGGTGTTGCTCCCCAGACTTCTGAAGTCAGCCCCTACCTATCAGGAGCCTGTGCCCTATTTAGCTGCCTGAGTCTCAGTGTAAGGAAGAGGAAAATTTAACCCATAAGAAGTGGCACCAAGGCCAGAGAGCTGCCCTCTGCTCCTATAGGCTGCATTGATTTTTTTTTTTTTTTTTGAGTCTCATGTATCCCAGGCTAGCCTCCAATTTCCTATGTAGCTGAAGTGTATCTATAGGGCTAGTGGGCTGAGTCAGTGAGGAGATCCCAGATCATGAGGAGATCCCCTTCTGTCTCTTTCCCCAGCTCACCAGGAGAGAACATTCGAGGGTTAAAGGAAGACCCTTCACGCTGTGCAAAATGATGTTTGCGAGAACTGGCAGAGACCAAGGAAGATCAAAGCCATTCAATTTGCAGTGCAGAGATGAGGTGGAGGCAGAAGCTTTTAATTCAGTTTCTTTTTTAAAAGTATCTATGAATGTTTACATGATAAATGCTTTTAAAATGCTTCTTGTTGATACAAGGGAGAAGAGCTGCCTGTGTGCAGATGCCTGTGTCTGAGAAGCAGCCTCCCAGGGGAGACAGAAAGGTACCAGTGGGTAGTGACCACAGCACAGAGCCCAAGAACCACAGGGATGAATGGCATGGGAATATATGTGTATCAGATCTCCCTATACCACATCCCCTGAGCTTGCAAGGGCCCAATGCACACCTCCTGAGCATGCAAGGGCCCAATGCATACCCCCTGAGCATGCAAGGGCCCAATGCATACCTCTTGAGCATGCAAGGGCCCAATGCATATCTCCTGAGCATGCAAGGGCCCAATGCACACCTCCTGCGTATGCAAGGGACAACTGTACATCCCCTGAGATTGCAAGGGCCAATGCACATCTCCTGAGCATGCAAGGGCCCACTGCAGAGCCCCTGAACATTCAGAAACCTACCGAAAACTCTCCGAGCATACAGGAACCCATTGCACACTCCCTAAGCATGCAAAAGCCCACTGCATACCTCCTGAGCATGCAAGAGCCCACTGCACATCTTCTGAGTATGCAGGGGCCCAATGCACACCCCCTGAGCATGCAAGAGCCCACTGCACATCTCCTGAGCATGCAAGGGCCCAATGCATATCTCCTGAGCATGCAAGGGCCCAATGCATATCTCCTGAGCATGCAAGGGCCCAATGCACACCTCCTGAGAATGCAAGAACCCACTGCACATCTCCTGAGCATGCAAGGGCCCAATACACACCTCCTGAGCATGCAAGGGCCCAATGCACATCTCCTGAGCATGCAAGGGCCCAATGCATACCTCCTGAGCATGCAAGAACCCACTGCACATCTCCTGAGCATGCAAGGGCCCAATACACACCTCCTGAGCATGCAAGGGCTCAATGCACACCTCCTGAGAATGCAAGGGCCCAATGCACATCTCTTGAGCATGCAAGGGCCCAATATACACCTCCTGAGCATGCAAGAACCCACTGCACACCTCCTGAGCATGCAAGGGCCCACTGCACACCTCCTGAGCATGCAAGGGCCCACTGCACACCTCCTGAGCATGCAAGGGCCCAATGCACACCTCCTGAGCATGCAAGGGCCCATTGCACACCTCCTGAGCATGCAAGAGCCCATTGCACACCTCCTGATCATGGAAGAGCGTGTTTCACCCACCCAGAGCATGCAATAACCTGCTGCAATTCCCTGAGCATGCAAGACCCTACTGCACACCCCAGAGCATGCAGAGAACTCATCTCACGTGTTATTGTGCTGTTAAACAACCTATGCAGTCTTAAGGAGGTGGTGCCATTGGGCAAGTCTTGAAGGATGAATAGAAGTTCACCTGACTTAATAGAGACTTTAAGAGCACTCAAAGTATCTGCCCTTCTGTCCTAGTGCCTGCCCTGGTTTTAGATCACTTTCTTCTACTAGATATGCCAACACACACATGTAAGCATGATTGCATGGATGCACGCTGAGCCTAGAAGCAGCAGGCACCTGGCGCTATGATGTCCTCTCCCCATCACAGTTCATTCACAATGGCCTACTTTGCTGATAAGGAAACTGAGGTAGAGCAAGTGTTTTGGCAACTAGAAGATTTCATATTCATTGACAAAAGCCAGTTGTGTGTAAAGCTGAACAGGTGACCCATCTCACTGAAGTAAAACAGTGGGTGGAGAATGAGGCAGAGTCCCCGGTGGGATCAGTTTCACCTTTCGGCTACACTCTCAGGACACTGTCAACAGAGCACGCCCATCCAGGAGAGGCATGCCTGCACTCAGGCAGCTGTAGTTGGGGCTGAGGGCTGCCGTGCCCTGGCTGTCCCTCCAGACCCGACCTAAGTCCCATTCTTCATGACACTGTCCTCAGGTGGGTGGTTTGTGGGCCCAGGTGAGCAAGGCCAGGCCCCCTTCTGACCATTTCATAGAAACTGGTCCTCACAGTGGCCAAGAGGGGCTACTGAGGAAGAGCTGAACTAGTCCTCCTGGTTCTCAGATGGGGAAACTAAGGCATTATTGGGCCAACGTGGGGTAGCTATGGGGAGCCCATGCTTTGGAGAGTGGGGAAGGGGAGGAGCCCAGAAGTAGACAGGTAGCACTAACAGCCTGGTCCAGGTGGCTGGCTCTTCCTGGCCTTGGTCCCAGCCTGACCCCATCCCTTCCTTACCTGGAAAAGCAGGGTACTACTAACTACACATTTTATGTCTATGGTCTCTCTGTGTGTACGCATGCGTGCATGTGTGTGTGCATGTGTGCGCATGTGCGTGGGCATGTGTGTTCCTGGGACCGCTAGGCTGTGGTGGCAAAGACGAGAGGGGCCTGGTATGGCCTACAGAGAGGTCCTAGAACCTCAGATTTGTTTTCCCTAACTGCCTGGATTCTGTCACGATCACTCATTCCTTCACGTTTCGGTCATATTTACTGAGTCTGACCACAGACCACAATTCTCCTTGAACTGGCTCATCTTTATGAAGTCCACAAAGCTGGCTGCTGTTAACGGTGGCCTCGGTCCTCTCAGTCATCCCAGAAAGGAAGCGTCCCCTTCCAGTGGGCATTGCGTTTGTCATTTAATTTAGTGAATTAAACTTCATTCTAGCTCTTTTCATATAGCTAGAGGGCTGCTTCCACGCGTGGAGGGTGTAGAGCTACTCGCAGTGACAGTGGGTCTGAGCCAGGAAGAGGGCTGCAAGGTGCCTCCTGAAGGGTGGGCACTGGGTTGCAAGCTGGGTGACACCTGATCACCGTAGTCCCCGACTTTCCCCAGTTTCTGTGCCCTTATGCTAGTGCACAGAGCATGGGGCAGCTTTGAAATGACTAAAACAACTGCGCCAGCCACTGCCATGGCCCCTTTCAAATGCAGCTGGATGATTCTGCCAGCAAAGCATGTGTGGGCCTATTTTGGTCACTTGCTGTCTCCTTATCCCAAGGAACATGGCAGACAGCTGCCTGGGAACCAGGCTGACTGTCGTGTGCAATCGTGCATCATGGACCTTAGTCGCTCTGCAAACAGACACTAAAAGGTATGCACACACCTGTGTGGACACATACCTGCTCCAGATGCTGGGGACTCATCTTGTAGAGATGCAGTTCTAGTGTAGTGTGTGGCACAACTGGCAGATCATACCAGGTCCCTGGTGGCCTGGGGTCTCATGTGGCACCTGCATTTTGATGGCATGAGGGGCTTGCAGCCTTCTGGGCTGTGTGTGCATAGCAGCCACATTGGATACACAAAGGCCACTGTGTGGTCCACGCTCAAGGGCTCTCTTGTCAGGAGATTACACATGAGCTGTGACAGACGTGCTCTGCAATGCTCTGCAGTCCGGTCACAGGCCATGAATGCTCATCAGGGCCTTCTTGAAGAGGTTGCTGAGTCAGGAAGTGTGAGCCAGATAACTTACCCATAATGCCGTGCAGCAAGCTGTGAGGACCACCCTGAGCCCTATGCAGGTTCCTGACCACGGTTAGGGTTCTGGCCATCTAGATGCTCAAGACAAGTACTGCAGCAGCCTTGACACTCGCTCAGCAGCCCCTGGCCCTGAGGCCAAATGCCCACAGGTTTACCCAGGGTCACACTTTCCTTTGATGTGGCTCTCCCTGCCCCTGATGTTGGTTTACTGACAGGCTGCCTTAGGGCAAGCAACTCCCAGCATTCCACTCACAGCTCTGTCCACAGAAGTTCTCCATGACAGTTCTTCTAGAAGACACACCCCTGGGTGTGTGCTTAGGGATGCTCCAAACATCTTTAGCTGAGTAGGGGAGACCCACTCTGAATGTGTGTGGTGGTTTCCCCATGGGCTGGGACCCCAGAAAGAACAAACCCTACTCCTGTCTTCCTGACTGCTGTCTCGGTGTGACCAGCTGCTTAGCTCCCGCTGCTAAGTCCTCCCTGCCACAACAGATGGACACTACCTTCTAAAAAACGGTGATCCCAAATAAACCCATGAGCCCCTAAGTCACTTTTGTCAGGCACTTTGTTACTATCGATGCTCACTTTAAACCAACTGCCATGTAATCTGAATGCTTTTCTTCAGGGAGAGACTATGAGGTCAAGGTCCCCAGTTCTTTGAGCCACCAAGCTTCCAGACGTCATCACCTCTCAGAGTCTCTTTGTCCCAGGGCAGTTCTGAGTGCCAACAGATCTGTAACAGCATGTCCTTCGTGCTCTGTGGCTTCTCTGGCCTGTGCCCTTGGGCCAACAGAGAAGGCCTTTGAGCTCAAAACACATTCAACAATTTATCTGAGAGGAAAAGAACTTGGGAGCCACCCTCTGGGGTGTTCTCAAGGGAACTCCCAGTGCGGAGTTTGCTGTTTTCCCTTAAAGATTTGTTTTTGTTTTTGTTTTGCATAAAAGCTAAGTGGGGAGGGGGTGCTGGTAAGATGGCTTAGTGGGTAGTGGTTCTTGCCATCAAGGCTTACGGCCTAAGTTCGATCCCTGGGACCCACAAGGTAGAAAGAGAGCAGACTCCTCCAAGTTGTCCTCTGACCTCCACAGGCACATCACAAGATGCTCACATGTGCATGAATACATACATACATACATACATACATACATACATACATACATGTAAAAAACAAAAAGCTAAGCATCGGTTGTCAAAACTCTTACATCTTGGACAAAATGCTTAACTTCTGTCACAACTTGTTTGTGATCTTGGGCAGGAATTGGGGCGTGAAGCCCATTTCTCTTTGGGGATGGTTATTTCCTTCCCTGCACCATGGAGCAGTGGTACAGCAGTGTGCTGTCACGCATGCCCAGTACAGTGCTTGGCCGGGGACTGCATAGATGACAGCCATCAACTGTGTCACAGAAAGCCTCGGAAGCCTGTGAGGGAAGCTGTAGCAGATACGACTCCCGGCTCCCAGGGACAGCCGGGCAGGGGCATCCTTTCCCATGGGGTAGTCCCCCCCCGCCCCCCGCCGCACAAGGTCATGGGGCAGAAGGGGCTGGTAATGGCCTGGAGGGTGAGGCCAGGGGCCTTCCCCAATAGAAAGAAAAGCCACTTCAAAGGGGTGGCCAGGCATCTCCAGAGTCCATGGGCTGGAAGTGGCTGTTGTCCCCAGGGAGGCTTTGGCTAGCAGGCTTTCCAGTCACCTGACCTCTTCCTGTAAGGTGGACCATGGCCTCAGGCCCCGGTGGCTGCCACGGGTTTAGGGTCCGATGGCATCTATATCCTTTCACACTAGCCAAGAAACTCCACGTCGGTTTCCTTGCCTGTCAGCTGACTGACAGGAGCGCACCACTGAAACCCTGTGCATGGAGCGAGGAGCCATGTCCCCAAAATCCATCCCAGAAGGGTTTGCTCAGCCAGCCTGTCTTCAGCTAGTCAAACGGAGTTCAGTGGCCATATGGTCACTATCTCGCCATGGGCCAATTACCTGCCCTGCCGGGTTGGGGGCTTGACTGAAGTGTCACCCAAGCCCAGAGGACAGCTGGCTGGGGACTGAGATGCAGAACTGACAGGGCCTCAGCTCCTGCCCTTTCTGTCAGGGAAACACGCATAGCAAGCATCTACACAGATAACTCCGAAGTAGCAGCAACTCAGCTGAGGCGTGGGTGGGGTGTGTGCACGTGCATGCTGTGTGTATGCGTATAGTGTGCGCATGTGTGGTGTGTGTGTGTAGTGTCTGTGCGTGCACAGTGTATACGTACAGTGTGTATGGGGTGTGATGTGTGTGCATTTGTGTTATCTGTGTGTACAGTGTGCATCTCTATGTATGGCATGTGTGTGCTGTGTGTAGGCATGTAGATTTATGTATGCATGTGATATGTATGTGCATGTGCACGGTGTACATATCTGTAGTATTTATGTGTTCTATATATGTGTGTGATATGTGCGTGTGTGTGTGTGTGTGTGTGGCTTGTGTATATAAAGTGTGTGTATGAATACACATATGCCTTGTGTGTATGTCTGTAGTGTGTGTGTGAGTGCACGATGTGTATGTGCGTCGCACTGGTGTGTGGTGTGTGGTATATATGTGTGTGTGGTGTATATATTTATAGCGTGTACATGTGTGTCATGTGTGGTGTGTATGGGCATAGTGTGTTTACACACGTGGTGTGTATGTGTACAGCGTGTATATACGCTGTGTGTGTGTACACAGTGCGTGTGCATATGTGTGTCGTGTGTGGTGTGTATGGGCATAGTGTGTTCACACACGTGGTGTGTATGTGTACAGCATGTATATACGCTGTGTGCGTGTACACAGTGCGTGTGCATATACACGTGGTGTACATGTGTGTCGTGTGTGGTGTGTATGGGCATAGTGTGTTCACACACGTGGTGTGTATGTGTACAGCATGTATATACGCTGTGTGCGTGTACATAGTGCGTGTGCATATACACGTGGTGTACATGTGTGTCATGTGTGGTGTGTATGGGCATAGTGTGTTCACACACGTGGTGTGTATGTGTACAGCGTGTATATACGCTGTGTGCGTGTACACAGTGCGTGTGCATATACACGTGGTGTACATGTGTGTGGTGTGTGGTGTGTATGGGCATAGTGTGTTCACACACGTGGTGTGTATGTGTACAGCATGTATATACGCTGTGTGCGTGTACACAGTGCGTGTGCATATACACGTGGTGTACATGTGTGTGGTGGTGTGTGTATGGGCATAGTGTGTTCACACACGTGGTGTGTATGTGTACAGCATGTATATACGCTGTGTGCGTGTACATAGTGCGTGTGCATATACACGTGGTGTACATGTGTGTCATGTGTGGTGTGTATGGGCATAGTGTGTTCACACACGTGTGTGTATGTGTACAGCGTGTATATACGCTGTGTGCGTGTACACAGTGCGTGTGCATATACACGTGGTACATGTGTGTGGTGTGTGGTGTGTATGGGCATAGTGTGTTTCACACACGTGGTGTGTATGTGTACAGCATGTATATACGCTGTGTGCGTGTACACAGTGCGTGTGCATATACACGTGGTGTACATGTGTCGTGTGTGTGTGTATGGGCATAGTGTGTTCACACACGTGGTGTGTATGTGTACAGCATGTATATACGCTGTGTGCGTGTACATAGTGCGTGTGCATATACACGTGGTGTACATGTGTGTAGAAGCAGCACACGTGTGGTGTGTATATTTATAGTACGTGTGATGCATATGTAGCGTGTATGTGCACAGTGTTCAGATGTGTGAGTGTGTGCACTGTGTGTGTGCATACATGCCCGTGAGCACTTTACCACGAGAGGGACAGGGTAAACGCCAGGCTAGTGTGAGGATGTTTTCCAGGCACACTATAGAGAAGCCATTCAAAGCTGTCCCCCTGGCTGGACACTTGCCAGCGGTGGCAGCTTCTGTTTCCGACCTCACATCTCAGGATTGCTCAGTGAGCTTCCTGCATCTATGGGAACCGTGCCCTAACATAGCCCCCCTCTTCCCTGCCACAGTCTAGACTTGGGTCGTCTTGGTGCTGATGTTGGGAATGCTGGAGCCATGGTCGCCAGTTTCCCACACTCCTTTCCTTGCTGCTGCCTGAGGACTTGGCGGTCCTGAGCCTGCAGCAACCAAGAGACTGAAGGAGGGTCACATCTCTTGGGAGAGCAGCACTTGAGCCCAGGTGGCTGTGACGCCCCAGCGTTGCCAGTACTGGGCGCCCATGTTCCTACAGTCTAACCTCTGTCCTGTGCTCTCCCAGCCTGTCTGGGACCTGGACGGGAAGTTCAGAGGGCACAACACAACACTCACCACCAGCAGCTAAAGCTTCCTAGAACCCTATCCTCCCACCATGCAGCTGTGCACAGAACAGGAGCCCTGCCTGGCCCTCAACTGGGACAGAGCCGCCCCGGCAGCAGCATTCTCTCAACTGTGTCGGGCTGGTGATGCCTCTAGGGCACAGAGCTGGCCTTGACCTGTGAGTTCACAGGAACCAAGTACGAACCCATATGGGTCAGTCACGTGGTGCTACCCTCATTCACAGGTTAGCACATGGCAGGAGCTCAGGAAGAAAGAGTTATCATATCCACGGCCAAAGCTTGTTGCTGTGTGACCTGAGGCTTTGAGATGTCACCCAAGTGAGATAGATACCCTGTCGCATCAGAAAAGGTGATCGTAGATGCCGTCGGTCTGGAGGAAGTACCTCCCAATGACCTGCAGGGGGCAGGACAGAGCCCTAACTCTCACCCGCAGCACAAACAGGACCTGAGGTACAGTGCTCAACGTCACTCATCTTAGTGATATTTTCATTTCAGCTCAACTATAAAAGTAACGGATAATCTTCTCTTACACTCAGAAGACCTTTATTTTACGCTGATTGTTAACTGGAGGCTTCGCACTGCAGATTAGTTCTATTAGGGGCCTGAGATTGCTTTATATCAATTTCCTTGTTCTGCAAAGACTTCCTCAAAACACCGTTCTAAGTGGATTTCTCGTTGACCCAAAAGAAAGGGCTCAGCTGGACGTCTTGCTGGGGACCCTCCACCAGGCTCTGGAAATGACACTGAGCCTGTGGCCTGTGCTGAGGAGAGTCTCTGAGAAGCTGGCAGCTGAGAGGTCCTCACCTAAGGGACCACAGGGAGCATGCGAAGCAGGACTCTCACTTCTGCCTTCGGCTTTGCGCCTGTGGAGGCAGGAAGGGCCGGACTCTAGAGATGTCTACAGAAGAGGGATTTTTGTGCTGTGGGTGCTCACTGACTTTTGGGGGGATATCTTTTGTGCTGTGGGTGCACACTTGCTTTTGGAGGGATACCAGAGGGTCACCACAGCAAAAGGCACCAAAATCTAGTGTGTCTAAGTGTGTGTTGAATTATATAAGAAGGGATGGGGGCAGGGCTCTCGGGGATGCAGAAAGACTAGACCTGCCTAGGCACGGGGAGGGGCTTGTTTCAGAGAATGAGTGGGTGGAGAGTGGCCAGGGTGAGTACCAGAATTTATTTATTTTTTAAATCCTGAGGCTGGTGAGATGGCTCAGTGGGTAAAAGTACTTGCCATTCAAACACGAGGACCTGAGTTCAAATCCCCAGTATCCATGCAAAAAGCGAACATATGTGTCTGCAATCCCAGCCCTGCTACAGGGAGGCAGGAGGTGGACACAGGAGACTTTCCTGGAAATTAGTGAGTCAGCTAATCTGACATACGTAGCAGCAAATGGCAAAGACAGAAGGCAAGGACTGTCACCCAAGGCTGTCCTCTGGCCCCCATGTGCACACTGCTGCATATTCACATTTGCACACACGAACACACAAAAGACAATGCATTAGATGTTGGGCGGTGGTGGCGCACGCCTTTAATCCCAGCACTCAGGAGGCAGAGGCAGGCGGATCGCTGTGAGTTCGAGTCCAGCCTGGTCTGCAAAGTGAGCCCAGGACAGCCAAGGCTACACAGGGAAACCCCGCCTTGGGAAAAATGCATTAGACACACTGAGCAATAGGAATGCATTAGTGAGAGGAGTTGTAAGCCACCACAGCCACAGTGGGCGGCAGCTAAAACAACATGCTATGCAAGGACGAGGAAGAATGACAGGTGAGCTGTAAGTACCAAACAGGAAATGACAAATGCGTTTGCCCTCTGCCCCAGTGAGCTTCTGGAATGCATCCCATATCTATACTTGTGCAAGCAGAAAGTGATGTGTGCATGGACACACTATATCATAGTATCTCTTATAGTAAACACACACACACACACACACACACACACACACACACACACACACCCAACGACAATGAATTGTGGCTGTGTGAATTTGGAAAAAATGAAATCAGAAAAAGGTAGCACGAAATGTTCCCTGCAACAGTGGCAGACACGCTCTGGAGTAGTTCATTAAATGCCAACAAATATGACACAACCCTGAACAAACGGATGGCAAAGTGTGGCGAGGCACAAGTGAGCCATCACGTGCATAGGTACAGAGAAACAGGTGAATGCTGTGAGGAAGCTGACACAAGAACCTAACAGATGCCTCTTTCACTTTCGTATCATTTTGATTTTTGAACCACATGGGTGCATTAGCATAGGCAGAACTATGGCCTTTCGGAAATGTCCACGCACGCCTCCCTGGAGCCCACAACCCGATGTCATCCACAGCGAAAGGGACTGCGGCTGTGTTGGCGCTGAGCTCTGAGCCATGTTCCTCAGATGGGACGCTGCAGCAGCTGGCCTTGCTAGAAGCAGAACAGCTTCTCCGGCTGTGGTCAGAGGGGCATGTGGCTGAGAAGGAAAGCCAGAGACTGGAAGTCTCCAGCAGGAGCTTGTGATGACAAAGCTTGATAGGAGACAGAGCTCGGGGTGGGTCTGCGAGGGGGTTTGAGACTGGGCTGGTGCAGAGGAGAAGAAACACCCTGAGTGTGCAGCGCCATCCCACGGGCTGGGGGCCCCAGATTACACAAAAGGAGAAAGCTGCTGTTTGCCTGCCCCTGACTGTGGGTGCAATGTCTCCTGGATACTCTGCGCCCGCACTTTCCCCAGCGCACAGACTGTGCACTCAGGCTACAAGCCAGAGCAAACCTTCCCTTCCTGAAGTTGTGTTTGCCTCCAAATTTAAGTTCAAGGTTACTTTTAGCCACTAAATTATCATTACAGAAGCCACCAATAACAAATACACTCTTTTTTAAAAAATGTCATGAAAGCACATGTGGGCGCGTTTTGTTTCTCTCACAGATGCAACTGGGCCATGGCAGGAGACAGAAGTCAAGTGGGAGACTGGCTGGTGGCATCTGCTTTCCTGACAGCCTTCTAGAAGCCGCCCTGTATGAGGAACGTCCTCAAGAACAGTTCCTCCTGGACTGCTCTGACTGCCCGTGAACCCTGGGAAGAGTGGCCGGGGTGACAGGGCCTCGTTCCTCCTTTCGTAGGCTGTAGCTAAGACAGTGTTCTTGCTTGGAGGCCGGCTCATCCCACTTTGCTAACATGAGTGGTTGACCAGGTGACTCAGGGAGAACGGTCAAACCGTACCTGTGCGACTTTGGGGAGGGCACCAAGCTCCTGGCATGCAAGTGTCTTATTAGTGAAGTGTGTAGGAGCCCCACCTATGTGTTTACAGAGGGGCACAGTGACACCACTGCTGCCAGCTGCCAGCTCTTAGAGCCACAAAATCTGATTGGGAAATAACACCCTCCCTACTCATAAGGGAACACTCTGGGCTGGCAGACTCAGACTCCAGAGTCTGGGGACATCTTGTGACACCACTGTCTACAGTGTATTAAAACTGCTTTGTCACGGCCCCGGGGCACTGTGGCCAGCAGGAGTTATTGAACACCAGAGAGGGTCCAGTATGGCCATCAGTAGGCAACTCTAACCTCTTCTCGTGGAGGACCAGCCAGGTCCTGTGGCTACCACCCAGGCTGAGGTTGGAACAGGTCTTAGTCCCAGGTACCACACCATGGGCAGAGCTTTTAAGGCTCGGTTGTCAGTACCACCTAAATACCTTCACATCCTTAAATTGTCCCATGCCTGGGCCTGTCTCTTGTCCCTTGCCAGTCTCTATGCTTCCTTGAGAGCCCAGAGTCACCTACCTCCCTTAGGAAGCTTTCCCTGGCTTCCTCCTGTCCTCATGAGACACTTCTGAAGCCATCTCTCCTCATCCACAAAGTGTTGCTGCTATTTTTGTGTCTTCCTCCCTCACTGAGCTGTGAGCTTCTTAGGAGTTGTTTTCCCCAAATTCCTACCAGAATGCCTGTATACAACATCCACCCACCCATCGACCCATCCATCTGTCTGTCTGTCCGTTCGTTGGTTCATCCATTAACTCATTTGTTCATTCATCCTTTCACATATCAAATCCTCTAAACACCCTTCTGTGTCAGGAGCTTTTGCACGTGAAAGAACAAAGCACAAAGAAGAACATCAGTTCTAGAAAATGCTTTGAGAATACTCTACACCAGTGGGGTCTGGCAGGGATCCTGAGCACAGACCACCCTGAGGTTCTTGCAGTGTGTTTTGTTTTTTGATTCTCTCCCAGGTTTGAATTACTTCTGTGTCCCCCATGTCTGCACCGGTGTTGGTGTCCAAGCAACCCCTCTTTATACCAAAGCCCACTCACCTAGCCCGATTTGTGCTTACTGTAACCAAATGCAAGCCTGAGGCTGTGGGGGTGGGGGAAAGGACGTCAGAAACCTGGAGGTGCCACTGACTGACTGGGCACTGGCTTTGTCCGCACAGAGGCATCTGCTGGGCTCCGTGTCTGGACACAGCGTAAATTAGAGTCCCTTATTCCTCTGATTTGGAAGATGGGACAGACAACCAACTCTCATAAGGACAGAGGGTGACAATGGCCTGGGAGACTGGCGGGTCCTCTGTAGCAGCTGAGTGTAGCACCTAGGCAAAGCTCAGGCTGGTCCCAGTGGATAGGAGAGAGATCTGGGGTTGGGATAAGTAAACAAGCCAAGCCTGGGTCTGAGGGGACATTGTGGGAGGGTGGAGAGAGGCAGCCTGTGGGCCCCATGACTCACCTGCCCACCCACCTACGCTTACTTCTCCCACAATCGAATCATAACAGCACCTGGATCAGAAAGCAACTCCAGCTACTCCAGCAGGGACTCGGAGGCCAGGGCCGCCTTTGTCACCAGCTCCAGCATTCCTGGAGCTATCAAAGAGAAGGTGACTCAGTTCTCAGGGAGAGGAAAACTACAGGGCTGGTGACTCACTCCCTCAAGGTGACTCAGACTCTGTCTGGGACTGTAGCCCAGTGACCTAGTTCCCAGACCTCACTCTGGAGACCAAGGACACAGATCTGGGGTGAGGAGGAAGGCAGCAGGCCGCAGGACTGTGGCACCCAAGCCCAGAACTCAGGTCCTCATACAACTGCAAAAAGCGACTGCTGCCTGTATAGCGTCAAGGTGCCACCGGATGTGTGTGCAGGGGGTGGGGGGCGGGGCATCCCACTGTTGCATTCCAGTCTAGAGAGAATGCTCAGATGTAATCTAACAAGACGGGGGCTCTGGAAACTGCAAAATACTGATGAAAGAAATCAAAGACTAAGAAAGAGAGACAGGCACCATGCTGACTTGTCAAAGCCTGGGTAGCCATGAGCTGCCAGGCCTCAGGAGCACCCCCAAATCAGCCAGTCTATAGATACAGTGCAGTTCCAATCAGAGTCCCAGCAGGACCTGTTTTCTGTAGAAATCAACAAATGAATTTTAAAATTTACACAGAAAGGCAAAGGAGGGAGAATTGCCAAAACAATTAGGAAAAAGAAGGACACTGGAAGACACACCCTATCTGGTGTTACGGCTCAGAATAAAGCTACAGCAATCAAGTCACCGGGCACCTGGCAAAGAGACAGATACCAATGAGAGAGTCCTGAAATAGAGCCTCGCCCATACAGCCAATCGATTTCCAATTCGAGTGCCGAGGCAACTCTGTGGCCAGAAGACAGTCACTTCAATACATGGTGCTCGAAGAATTGAATATCCATGCTAAGAAAAAGAAACCCAACCCCCAATCAATGCCTTGCAGCATAAGCAAATACGAATGCCTGACGAGTCACAGATAGAATATAAGATTTAAAGCTGTACACTAGCAACAACAACAACAACAAACCCCACATATAACTTTCGTGTTCTGGGTGAAGCAAAACCTTGCCCAGAGATTGGTGTTACTAATAGCACCAGTCACAAAACGAAACAAAATAACTCAAACCAACCGCCACCAACAAAACCTTGAGAAACCTGACCTTATCGAAATTAAGATTGTCTGTCCTCTGAGATGCATTGCAGATGAGTATGCGGGCTAGGACAAGCTAGGGACCAGAAGGGCACTCTTGCATGTCACATGAGCAAGGGCTCATGGCTGCACTGCTGGAAAAGCCATTGGTAAGAAATGGCTCAGCGAGTGAACTGGTGCTGTCATTTAAAATATGTGGATGTGACATTGGCCATCATAATTTCAAATATCTGGGCGTGACGTTGGCCATCGTAATTCCAGTGCTGGGGAGGTAGTGACAGATGGGTCCCTAGAGCTCATTGGCCAGTCAGCCAGCCTAACCCCTGGTGAGCTCCGGGTTCAGTGAGAAATTAGGCAGAAAGAACCTAGAAGAGAGCACAGTGGTTGAAGTACTTGCTGATGCCTGTACTAGCCATATGGGCGAGCTCTGGGTCCAGTAGGGACCCTGCACCGATAAATAAGACAGAGAGCAATCAAGGAAAACTCCTGACATCAATTTCAGGCTTCCAAACACATGTGCACATGCACTTGTGCCCCCACACATGTACACACACTATACACATGGGAAGAGGGAAAAATAAGGAGAAGATCATTGTGGAGAACACCTAATGTTGCCTTTGGTCTCCACATACACACACATACACATGTGCGCAAACCCACACAAACACATACATACATACATCACACATACACATGTGCATATACCCACTGAACATGTACCTCTCTATCTTACACACACACACACACACACACACACACACACACACACACACACACACACTTTAAAAAGTTAATAAAGGAAACAAACCAAGAAAAATTAGCCACAAAAATTCAAATGTCCCTTCTCCAGGCAGATATGCAGATGAATCAGACACCTGAAAACATCACTTGTCATTAGAAAAACACAAAGTAAAGTCTCAATGAACTGCTCTCACTAGCTTCAGAGACACTGTTATTTGCTGGCGAGGAGAGGGTCAACTAGAATTCATACGTTGCTGGTAGGCATCAACGAGACAAGATGGTCTTTTCGGAATGCAGTCTATCAGATTTTTATAAAGTGCAATGTGTTTAGCAGACAGCCTAGCAATTTCACGCCTAGAGATTTACCCAAGACATGAGCACGACTGATCACACAACAACTTGTATCCACATTGAAGTCTGGCTGGAGTTTCTAAGCTGACGGAAATGTCCTGTCCTTTATGGTGCCAACGTTTTCACAGCCCTGCACAGGGGTTTAAACCTCTAGAATGGGCAAGAGTTTGATTGAATGTGAGACCAAGCCCATCCCAGCCACACGAATGGGCCACATCACCTGTTTCTCTGAGTAGCAATGTCCTAATTTATAAGAAGAGGTTGAATATAAAACTCACTGACTTTGGGACATCAGGCAAGAATGTCCTAGTTAGATTTGACACAGTCTAGAATCATCTGAGAGAGAAATTTCCTAGATCAAACTGGCCTGTG
This sequence comes from Acomys russatus, assembly GCF_903995435.1. NCBI lineage: Eukaryota > Metazoa > Chordata > Mammalia > Rodentia > Muridae > Acomys > Acomys russatus. The sequence continues at coordinate 42,635,278 of NC_067165.1, forward strand.
GGGGCTTGTCTCGATGCTTAATTGATATGGGAAGTCCAAGACCACTGTGGGTGTCACCATTCCCTAGACTGCATGGTCCTGAACTGTATGAGAAAACTAGTTCAGTATAAACCAGCCTGTGGGACAGCTAGCAAACAGCCTCCTCTATGGTTTCTGCTGCACTTTGCTGGCTTTAAGTGATTTCCTTGTATGGAGGTAATGCTCTGTGGAACAGCAAGCAGGCTTGACTTCACATTCCTGCCTTGAGTTCCCTCTATAATGGGCGTTGACCTGGGAGTGTGAGTGGAGATAAACCCTTTGTTCCCCTAAGCAGAGGTTTTGGTTTTATCACAGCAACTGAGATGAAAGTAGAACAAATGCTGTAAAGGCTCAGTAGACATCAGCACACCCAACACAGAAATGTGCTGCCAACCTCAGGGAGACAACAGGGTGCACCGTTCAACCTCCCAGTGCAGGGGAGCTCTCCTTCCCACAGTGATGCAGAAATGGCCATCTAGAGTGAGAAGACGCTGCAGGGCCAGGCTCTGACAGGTGTGGAGTGGACAAGGAGGCTGTGAAGGACAGCAGACAAGGAACCTGAGTGTTCAGGGGGCCCACAGAGCCTTCTGCTCACCTCCAGCCACAGCCACCCTGTTGTGCCGACTCCCTGTCCTGGTCCGGGGACAAGGACATTTGCAAGTAGCATTAATGGGACACAGAGCCTGGACTCATAGTGCTCACTGAGACAGGAGCCTGGGCAGTGAGCCCCAGGGAGAACAGGGAGAGAGCCAGAAGGAGGTGGCCTCCACCTCAGAGGAAGAGGAAAGGTGAAGTGAAGAGAGGGCATGGCTGGGGGGAGTAGGTATCTTCAGCATTAGGGAGTCATTGCTTGGCAGCAGGAGGCCTGCTCCACCTGCTCCACCTGGGTCTATGGGAGCTGGAGTCAGGCAGCCCCTCAGAGCCAGCTGCCCTTCTCTTACAGAGCATGGAAGCAGGGCTGTGGGGGCGCCCTGTGGTGGTAAGGCATAGTCTTGGCCCTACAAGACTCAGCCACGCACTAAGCATGGAAAGGTACAGGAGCAAGGGCCACTGTGGCTCTGGCCAGAGGGTCACAGCCTGAGTGCCTCCCAGTCTCAGACTCAGATCTACACCAACAGCCAAGGGGATGACTAACACAGGGCTCCGTTACAGAGCCATGGCAAAACTGTCATCCATGCTGGGTGAACTTCCAAGTGTGGCTAGTTTGGGGTCACCTGTGCTCCTGTTAGTGACTCCTCACACATACTCTATAAGGAAGCCCCTCCGGAGACCTCCTCCTCTCCCAAAGCATGAACAATTGGGGGGGGGGTTGCATAAAAATGGCTGAGAGGAATCCCACAACCCCCTCTACACCTTCTATCAATGAGGGACCATCCACAGCCCACAGGCCCTGTGGTGACTGACAGCATGCACATACAGATGAGCTGACGAAGATGGCGCCCATGTTGCTCAGGGGACTTCATTCTGCAGCGACACCTGAGGGCAGGACTCTGAGCAGGCAGTGCTGACAGCTTCCCACTGGCCCTCACAGTGACCGTGACGATAGGAGACGGCAGTGTCCTCGCCAACTTTTGAGTCTTACAGGTCATTTTATTTAATTCTGACAAAGACCCCACACAAAAGGACAACTGCTCCGTTTTCCAGATGAAAGCGCAGTGGGTTCTCAGAGTGGCAGTCCACCCAAAGCCACAGGAAGGGATCTGAACCAAGGCCCTCCAAGATGAGCAAGTTATAGACAGAAAAGCCCGTCCCCTGACCTGGCTTGGCTGCAGCAGGGAGGCCAAGTGGGAAGCAAGACAGATATAAATATTAAAGCCTTCTCTAGGTGCTGCCCCAACAACCAAAAAGTCTTTCAAAGCATTGTCTGGGGAAAAAGAAGCCATGTCAGGGAGGGGTAGGGAAAGCCATGAGAGGGAAGATAAGTTGTGTCACACACTATGGCAAGAAGACAGACCACTCAAGACAGTCCTTCTGACTGGGTTCTGCTAGCCTCATGGGAATTTTCATCCCAAGATTAATCGGAATTCTATCCCATCATAGCCTCCTCCCATGTCCAGTCTCTTAATATCACTTATTTTTAACACCTTGCAGCACAATTATTTCGAAAGTCAGGCTGGTCTTGAACTTGCTAAGTTACTGAGGGTAGTCTTGAACACCTGATCTTCCTACCTCTCCCTCCCCAATGGTGGGATTATAAGCACCATGCCTGGTTTCTGTGGCGCTGGGGATGAAGGCCATGGCTTTGTGTATGCTAGTCAAGCACACACATAACCACCAGAGTCACCCCTCTAGCCCCGCGCCGTGCCCCTTTGAAAACGCTGTCGCATTGGGCCACTGAGATGGCTCCTTAGGTAAAGATGTTTGCCTTTGTCATCAGGCCAGATGATCTACCTTTGCTCCCTGGGACTCATGTGGTAGAAGGAGAGAAGAGGCGGTCCTCTGACCTCCACACGTGTGCTGTGGTGTTCGTGTGCCCAATCCCACAAATGAATAAACATCAAAGTACCCTCTACCCCCATCCTTACCTCAGTGGAAATAAGGCACCGATGAAGCTTCTAGAAGAAAGGCAGCTGAAACTCAGGCTGTGGAGAGGACAAGTCCCAAGCTGAGCCTGCGACGGACTTTTCCTATCCAAACTCAATAGTGCATTTGGGGGAAAAAAGGTCAATTCTGGGCAAGGCTGCCCAGGTGGGAGATACTTAAACACATCCACAGCCCCTCTCTGGACCACGTATCTGGCTTCACAGCTCAGTGGCTCCTTGCTCTTGGCCTCCTGATGGAGGGTACTCCATGCCTTTGCTGGCGGAATGGAGGACACAAATGCCAGGAGAGGCAGTGGGCAGAGGTGACCAGAGCTGAGCCACAGGGCTACTGTTCCCACCACCTCCATACTCTCAGGAGTGGATGGTGGCCTCTGCAGCCTTCGCCAAGCTGCCAGCTCCTTCTCACTTCAAGCACTGGCCTATGAGCAGGAGATTTAAATGTCCACATATCCCTTCAGAGATGTTATTCAAACAGCGAGGCTGAGATAAACATATTCAAGTTGAGATGTAAAACGCCTGAGGCAAATGTCTGCACAGCTTTATTTGTTCTAGAAACGCTGCTTGCTGCTATTCAGCAAAAACTTGTTAAGAGCAAACTGAAGGGAGAGGGAATGCCTCCCGCTGAGGCTGGGTGGTCCGAAGCCTGCAGGTGGAAAGCTGTCTCCTCACCTTGGAGGCCACAACATGAAGAGAAGGTCCCATCTCCACTCAGGCCCAGCTGAGTCACATCAGAGACATGGCACTAACTGGTAAGGAAGGCAGGAGCCCTTGGTAGCCTAAGGTTTGTTTCTTTGCCAACTCAACGTGCCCACCAGACTCTGGGCGCCAAGGCCACAGACTTCCCTCCCACCCCCATCCCCACCAATAAGCAGCCAGGCTGCACACTGGGGTGCTAAAGTGAGTCATGGGATTTCACGGTCCGTGATTTAGCACACCTACCCTTCTCTCTTCCTAATTAAATTAGCAAAAATGAAGACTCACAAAAATGGCAGAGATTTGCTGACTTATCGAATGTGTGCCCTTTGCTGCTTAGATAGCCACAAAGGGGGAAACTGGGCGTCTGATCCACTATTAGCACCAAGTGAACAGTGGGCTGAGGAGGCTGTGTGAAGCCCATTAAGCACCATTCATGGTGTGGGGCCTCAGGGGTCTGCAGGGTGATGCACAGGAGAACCACACCTGGGCATGCAGGGTGGGCACCAGGTAAAGCCCACACACAGTCCTAGAAAGCCCAGCCAGCAGGAGTCAGAATGGAAAAGAAGCCACAAGGTGCTGATGAGCTGTAGCCACTAGCTGCTGAGGGGCAGAGGGGCCAACGCCCACCTGTCACTTTGCTGTCACCAGCCCATACCCTGGCAGAGAAACCTTCTAACTGACGGCTCCTGGAGGGACACTATGATTTGCCCAGCTCTCTCCTCTTATCCCAGAGGTACCTGGCAACAGCCCAGGCCCACACTTGGAAGGGAGAGCATCCTTTGTCCCTCTTTACAGTGCTGTCCTCTGTGTGGCACTGATAAGGGCCATCTCTTACTATACCAGAAGAAGGAAGGCAGACAGGGAGATGGGGCTGGCACATGAATTCAGTCATCTTCATGGCCACTCTCATTCCGCCTCAACATCACCATCAGCGTCAGTGCCAGCCACATGACCATGATACCCTCACCCTCACTGTCACCATCAGTCACCACCACCATCACCCTCACTGTCAGCACCATCATCACCATCACCCCCACCCTGTCACCATCACCACTACCATCACCCTCACTGTAACCACTGCCATCACCATCACCCTAACTGTCACCATCACCACTACCATCACCCTCACTGTAACCACCGCCACCACCATCACCCTGTCACCATCACCACTACCATCACCCTCACTGTAACCACTGCCATCACCATCACCCTAACTGTCACCATCCCCACTACCATCACCCTCACTGTAACCACCGCCATCACCATCACCCTAACTGTCACCATCCCCACTACCATCACCCTCACTGTAACCACTGCCATCACCATCACCCTAACTGTCACCATCCCCACTACCATCACCCTCACTGTAACCACTGCCATCACCATCACCCTAACTGTCACCATCCCCACTACCATCACCCTCACTGTAACCACTGCCACCACCATCACCCTAACTGTCACCATCACCACTACCATCACCCTCACTGTAACCACCGCCATCACCATCACTCTCACCCTCACTGTCACCATCAATCACCACCATCACCCTCACCCTCACTGTCACCATCACCACTGCCACCACCATCACAGAACCATCACAGAACCATCAGGACCACCACCACCATCATCATCATCACCACCATCATCAGTGAAGCACCATTAGGGCCGTTATCATTAGCAATATCACTATTGCCATCACCACCAGCAGCAGCTGCAGCACAATTAGGACTATCAACATCTCAATTGCCGTCGCCATCCTTGTTACCATGACCAGCATCGCCATTATCATCACCTCCACTACCACCATCATCATCACCATCAAAACCACTAACAAAATCAACACCATCACTGTTGCCATCACCATCATCATAGCCATCATCATTAGGACCACTAACATCACCATTATCACCATCATCATCACCATCATCATCACCATCATCACCACCATCATCACCATCATCACCATCATCATCATCACCATCATCATCATCATCACCATCATCATCATCATCACCACCATCATCACCATCATCATCACCATCATCACCATCACCATCATCACCATCATCACTACCATCATCATCACCATCATCACCACCATCATCATCACCATCATCACCACCACCATCATCACCATCATCATCATCATCATCACCATCATCACCATCATCATCATCATCACCATCATCACCATCATCACCATCATCATCACAACCATCATCACTTCCACCACTGGGATAAAGGACACTTTCAGGTGTTTGTATTTTCTAGCAGTGTCCACATCAGCAAAGAGCTCAGAGTGTGACGATGTAGGAAAGAGACCCTGAGGACTGGAGCCTGAGCTGTCCTGATAACGTGTCTCTTCAGCCATCAACGCCTAAGCCAACACCTTTGTTCTGTGATAGTGGAATCCGTGGAATCAGCTCCACACGTATGGTGTGGTGCTGCTCCGGTTTTATTCACTATCACACTCCCAGTGTTCTCACACACACACACACACACACACACACACACACACACACACACACTGTATAAACAAATAATCTAATAGCCTAAAAGTAAGGATTTCCCTCTCAAATGTCCTAGATTTCACCTTGGAAAACTGTAGAAAATCTCACTGTGTATTTCTCTGTCTCTGTCTCTGTTTTATATGTGTTGGATGTAGAGGAGCTGTGACCACTCACCATGATAAACATAGGTCTGCTCCCCAGCCTCAGACAAGCTCCCATCACTAGACACCAGGAACTGGCATCTGGAACCCCCCCATTTTACACTTTTCCCTTCCCACTCCTTGCCACATTTGGATCCCAAGGCAACCAGTGTGGCATGTGTTCTTTTACTCATATACAGCTCTCATCTAACCATCTTATCATCTGTCTGTCTGTCTGTCTGTCTATCTATCTATCTATCTCTCTATCTATCTATCCATTCTCCTACCCATCCAGGCTAATAAATCACATAAAAGTAGGCATGTATTGGTTTTCATATAAAACACTTTAAAACCTTCCCACCTACAGGAGGGTTGTTCGTGGACTAAGGAAGAAGTGAATAAACCAAGACCTCAGTAGGCTGCGGGCTGTGCTTGTCCTGTTGAGCAGTTACACCTTCTCTTAGATCCCTCCACTACATCTAATATCGCAGGACACGTTTCGGAACGACCTTGACCTTTGCCCCTCTCAGCAGCCCTACCCAGCACTGGCACCTCTCTGACTTCACAGAGAAGGGAAGATAGAAGACAGATTCCAATCCACCTACAGCTAATGCGGGCTCTGGGTTGCAGTCCCCGGCAAAGATGGCTGATGCCCACCTGTATCGGTTGTCTTTTTTTGTAAGCACTGGAACCCCAACCTAGCAATCACAAGAAAATAGTGAAGACTACATTTCCGAGCTTCTAAAGTTCTGTGTGGCTGGAGATAGAAGCTGATGAGACACAGCAGGGGTGTGGCATGCTAGTTAAGCCTCAGTTGCTGTGAGAAAATATGGCCAAAAGCAACTTAAAGAGTAGTTAGTGTTGGCTCAAGTGACAGCCAGTCATTGTGAGGCAGTCTCAGTGGCCAGAGATTGGGAGAACTTGTCATGTGAGAGCCACAGTCGAGAGCCGGGAAGAACGGAATCCAGGACACCCTGTCTAGGGAAAGATGCTGCCCTCAGTGGAGAGGTATTTTCACCTCAATTAACATAACTAAGACAATCCCTTCCAAGAATGCCCAGAGGTGATGCTGGTTACCACTAAGCTGACAGTTGAGACTAAGCACCAGTGTTCGGGCGCAGGCACTGTAACTCTGTATAAGCATATATGGGTACTGGCTGCTACTCTTTGCAAGCATGTGCCAGATCAGCAGAGGGTCTGGGCAGACAGCTTGCACAGAGCCCAAAGTGCACACCTCTGCCTGGCACCCAGGCATGCTTCCTACCGGTGCACCAAGACTGAATTGGGCACAAAAGACTCGGTGAGGGTGAGGGAATTGCATTCTACAGGGAAGGGCTACTTCAGTTTAGAGCCCCCAGGAAAGTGTGGTCAAGTGCAACAGATCCCTTATTCACTGGGAAAGCCTTCTAAGGATGTTTGAGAAAGGGAGGCACTGAGGGACAGACACTTTTATACCCACAGGAAAAGAAACCCAACACTCTCTGGGGAAATCCTCCTCAAAGAACTTCGTATAAATAATAGACATGCCGAAGCATAGGATGTCTAGATTTGTTATTCATCGTCAGGGTTGAGAATGTACCATTTGTAATAATTTCCTCACATTCTATAGACGTTCCTGAGACCCTGTCTCCAGCACTGGCAATGGGCAATTAATTAAATTGCCATTATAACGAGTGCTGATTAAGGACTGCCCTTTCCACGCTGCTCGCTTGCCGCTCTGATTTCTGTCCAGCCATAGCTTTGCCAAGATTTGCTTTCTCTCTGTATGTGTTCACATGTTTTTCTGTGTGTTCACATCTTTGTATGTACACGTGCACACGTGTGCGTTTGCATGTGTGTGAACATGTGTGTATCTATGTATGCAAGTGGAAGCCAGAAGTTGATGTCAGGTGACTTCTTCCAAAATTATCCACCTTATTACATGTCTGTTCGTGTTGTGTGTGTGTGTGGAGGCAGGGGGATGTCCATAAGCTGCTGCTCACATGTGGTGGTCAGAAGACAGTTTGTGAGGAGTCAGTTCTCTCCCACCATATGAGTTCTGGGAATCAAACTCAGGTCATCAGGCTTGGGGGCGAGCACCATGACTAGCATCTCACTAGCCCACTCTGTAGTGTGAAGCAAGGGCCCCTCACCCACTCTGGAGCTGACTGGGCTGCACAGCTTGGGGTTACAGACATGCACCCAGCACCTGGCACCCCAACCACTTCATTTCACACTTTGCTCTTCCCATACCTGGCTATGTTTGGATCTCATGGTAACTAGCGTAGCACACACCTCTCATCTAATCACATTGTCTATATCATCTGTCTGTCTGTCTGTCTGCCTGTCTGTCTATTTATCTTCTATCTATCTATCATCCATCCATCTATATGTATCTATGTATCTATCTATCTATCATCCATCTATCCCTCCTTCTATTCATCCAGGCTAATCAATCACAGAAACAAATAGGTATGTGTTAGCCTTTCATATAAACCATGTTTAATTCTTCCCGCCTACACGAGAGCACGTGAACTAATGAAGACGACGACGGATGAGCTCAGAATCCCAGATAGCAAAGCCAGAGGCCAGAAGCTATCCAAAAAGGCTGACTCTGCTCTCCGTCCATCTTGCCTGTGGCTCAGTGGCCACCGTATGGACTTATCCTTCTCTTCCAGAGAATTCTGCTCAGGGGAGGCTGGGAGGACACAGGATCACAGCCACAGAAAGGCAGCATGCTTCATGGCACGCCCTTGCCAGGCATTTGACACTGTGGCCTTTTTCTGCCAGCGGCAGAAATAGCCTCCCTCCTTTGCTCCCTGCTTCCTGAATTTAAATTACATCGGCAAGGAAGCAGCTTCCCAAAGGAAACGAATCTCCGCAGACAACGATCCCTCACCACGGATCTCAACATGTAATAAACATATAACCTGCATGTTAAAGGTGAATTTCAATTAAGGACTTGCAAATTTATTTTGCTCTAGACCACCATTAAAAAATAAAACAAAACAAGAAAAAACTTCACTGCCACTAGCAGCAGTTCTCCTGTGATATCTCTTTGAAAACCAACTATTTTTGAAAGCCAACTAAGAAAAACAGATGTGCTCCAGGGTATAAGGCAAGTGGCACTGTGTATAAAATGTAATAGCGAGAGCAGGATCTGAGTGTATTGACATTATAAAAACCGGGTAGCGGTGGGAAATAATATTTTTACAAAGGTGCCAAACAAAACCGCCAAACCTGCAGGTAGGTTTATAGACCTCTGTCATACATGGTGGTATTTTATCTTGGGGTGCCCATGAAAGCGAGGTGAAGAGGGCCTGCGGGGGTGTCTGAGGCCTGTCAGCTGTCAGCTGCCCTGTAAGTCAGAGGCACAGAGGGTCTGGGCACCTTCCCACTGGGGAGGCAGGAAAGCACGTTCAACCCTTGACTCTCCTTCACTCTTCCCACAGGCCTTCCCCATGTTCCCAAGTCTGGTATTGACCCAGGTTCTGACTTTTCCATGTTTGAACTGAGAAGAAATTCACCCAGCATCAAACATACCATTTTTAAGTGTCCAATTCAGTGGTTTTTTGTTTTTTTGTTTTTTGTTTTTTTTTACTATATTCTGAGCTGCATGGCACTGCCAAGATCTGGTTCCAAAACATTTCATTACCCTGGAGGGAAACCCCTTGGCACCAGAAGCAGCCACACAACCCTGCCCCACCTCACAGCCCCCACCTGTTCTCTGCACACAAGCTTTTCTCTCTCTGGATACTTCCCAGCAGGGGGAGTCTCTGGTGGTTTGAGTGAAAATGTCCCCCCCTGTTCTCAGGCATTTGAACCCAGGTGGTGCGCTGTTTGGGGCAGGTTTGTATGGCGCAGTCACATGGGTTTTGAAGGCAAATGTATGATTTCCAGTTTGTTCTCTCTGCTTCCTGCTTGTGGTTCAAGCTGTGAGCTCTCCAGCCACTGCCACCAAGTCTCTGCCTTGGTCGCGGTGACGCGTGGCCTCTGGAGACTGGCTTTGGCTCAGTTGTGTGTTTAGGCTTTGACCTGCCGGAAGTCACTTCAGTGGTCTGTCCCCACTCACTCCATTTGCCTGGTGAGACAGAACTTTGTCTCTTCTTCAGCTAAGAGACACATGCCCTGCACTTGCCCTTTGGTCACTCCAATGGTTACTTCTCTGACACCATGGGTCTGTGGCTTGCATGGTGTCAGCATCCGGCTACATGAGAGGTGGCCAAGCTTTGTGTGATTAGCGGGTGGATGAACGGAAGGTGTTGCTGCAGTGGGAACATCACCGACCTGCTCAGGCCTTACTCTGCACCCTCCTGTTCCTGTTATTTATCCTTACAAAGTCTGGAGACTTTCCCTAACACCATCTCCAACGTGTGTGTGCGTCAGGGGCTGGCAAACGTCCTACAAGAGGCATTTCTGTACATGTTTTTGGCATTTCAGGCAATACGGTCTGCATCACACCTCAGTTCTGTTTTTGCAAAAGCAGTCATACTCAACAGTGACAAATGGGCACGGTTGTGTGCCAATAAAACTTTATTTATAAAAAGGAAAGACAGATGGCAGACTGGATTTGGGCCATGGGCTGTGGGTTGTCAATTCATAGTCTAAGCTCATTGGCTGGCTCAAAGCAGTCAGGTGAGCTTCAGGGAGGGAGAGGTGGGGGTGTTCCTTGGTGGTTGGGAAAAGATAAGTTCTCTTTTCATGGGGAGGGTAGTTGGTGTCATTGGGAGGCGTGAATGCCTGCAGCCACATTGTACCCCAAGGAAGCCAGCCTTGCAGCGAGGAAGAGGTTCATACCAAGTAGCAGCACCTGAAACAGACACTAGTGGTCTCCTTGTCTGACTGACCATCTGTCACATGCATGTTACTCCATGACACCCATCGTCATGAGGAAGATGTCACTGGTGCCTGCCTTCCCAGTCCTTGCATTCTTTAAGTCCTCAGCCAATGTTTGCTGAATGAATGAAGGAATGAATGAAGGAATGAATGAATGGACCGATCTCCTGTAGGGAGGAGAGGGGAGTGGACGTTATGGCTCCCTCTCCTTTGAGAACTCAGCCAGGCTGTGACTGGGATGGGGGCTTGGGGGACAGTTGCACCTCGGCAGAGCCACTCCAGAATGGACAGGGACGGGCTCCCGCCCATGACTCCATCTGTGAGCTCATATACCTTAGAGCAGTGGTTCTCAGCCTGTGGGTGGCGACCCCTTTGGGGGTCACATACCAGATATGATACATATCAGATGTTTACATTACAATTAACAAGAGTAGCAAAATCACAGTTATGAAGCAGTGGAAGTAACTTTATGGCTGGAGGTCACCACAACATGAGGAACTGTATTAAAGGGTCACAGCGTTAGGAAGGTTGAGAACCATTGGGTTAAAGCTTTCAATGTAGCCAAAGAAAAGACATACGAGAGGGCCCTGCTCATGTGGACAAGGCATGATGACAGGAATGTCTGGGGTAGACAGATCCGTGGTCCGATCTGCAGGTCAAAGGACACACTAGTCATCTACAGTAAGACAGACTTAGGGTGGAGATGGGCACATGCCAGATGGTAGGTACACTGCTCCTCTCTCCTGCCCCTAGTATTATAGGGGCATGAGATGCCCCACCCCATCATGAGGGCATTGTCCTCAAAGAGGAAGTAGAAGGAGAGTCTCCAGGGGCTTGTTCTGATGGGGTGGCTCAGCCACTGGGCTAGCGGCTAGACTCTGTTAGGCACTCCAATGGGCCATTCTTACAGATGCTCCCAGGTGCCAGGTCAGCATCCTTGGAACAATGCTCAGCCAGCTCACTCATAAGCCTAATGGCTTACACACTCCTGTCCAGCCCTCCTGGAAGTTAAGGGTGGAGGCTATGCAGGTATTCTGTTTTGATATGCCTCACACAGGCAAGGCAGGTATCAATGCCGAGTCAGCACACAAGACTAGCCAGGGCAGAACCACTGCCTGTCCAGTTACACTCAGAAGACCCATCTGCCTGGTGGAGGAGGCAGAGATAAATACATTCACAATCAAATAAATAAATAAAGAGCTGTTTTCTTGTTCCTCATATTTGTATAATTTGAAGCGCTCCTAGAGTGAGGTGTCTGAGGTAGAGGAACAAGACTGAGGAGAACTTAGCTTCTCCATTAGCACCGCAGAATCTGGGGACTCAGAGCTGGTTCCTAGCCCAGGAAGGCAGATGGAGCAAACAGATAGAGACCTTCCGTCGTGATGTGGGCCCCTGAGGAGGATCCCACACAGAGTTAGAGCCACGAGCCCTGCCTTCAACCCTCTTAATCCTGTCCCTCCAAGCAGCCCTGCCACGCCCTCCATCACGTGTTTTCTGTCAGAGAGTACCTGGCTTAAGACTCTGGCTCCATGGGCTTTTACGTTAGCACAGATCAACTCAAAGGCCAGTAGGGTTGTAAATGTCAGAGCTTTGAGCTCACATACCCGCATAAGACTTACATCTCTTGCCTGGAATTCAGGCCTCAAAATATATGGCTGCCCTTTAGCAATGGAGACATGTGTCCTTTAATCAGAGGAAGCAAAGCAACAAGATTGGGGGTGAGCCCGCACCTCCAGCTGCTCAGGACAGGAAAATGGATTCACACCTTAGCAAGCTTGCCTATATCCACCAGGTGCTGGTCCCCTGGCATCTTAATTTTCCATGCCAATGTATTTATGCATGCCTACCTCAGACCCGCAGTGGCAACCAGGAAGTGCATGAGGCTAGGTTACCATGGAAACACTTCCTCTTTGAAGCAGGACTTTGCTTTTGCATGGTGAGGTGATCTGAGCTCCCCCTCCCCCCGCCCCCGCGCCCCGTTGTAGCCACCGAATGTGGCCAGTGGTGGGATAGAGGGGCTGTGGTTAGGTTTATTTCCAGTGAGGAGGCTAAAAAGAGTGGCCTTAGCCGGGCGTGGTGGCGCAGAGGCAGGCGTATCGCTGTGAGTTCGAGGCCAGCCTGGTCTACAAAGTGAGTCCAGGATGGCCAAGGCTACACAGAGAAACCCTGTCTCGAAAAACCAAAAAAAAAAAAGAGTGGCCTTTTGGCTTCTCTTGGAACTGGCTCAACAGTCCCTTTACACAGGTCAGCAAGTGCCCCCCAAAAGAAGTGGGCTAGGCTATCACTGTGTCCTTAGATTCCAGCACCTTCTAGGAACAAACAGGCCTACTAGAGAGCCAGCTCCCCTTGACTGCACGGGAGCACAGCCAAGGGGTCTCGGGGAAGAAATGGACTAGTTTTCTGTCCTGGGGTCCATCCTCAGTTAGAAGGCTGGGCTGGTGCCTATCTGCTGGTGTTTAACAGGAAGCTGGTAAGAAGTCCAAAGCGCTCCTGCGCCCTCCCCCCTTGCATGAGGAGTACCCACTGTTCAGCCTCCCACAATCCTGCCTTGTCATGGCTACCTTCAGAAGGTAAGCCGGCAGCCACTTCTGTCGCTGGAGGGACTCTCTGGAGCCAGGGCTCTATGTGTCCTAGGCATCTGACATTTTCACCATCATCCTCCCTTCTGCTCAGGGAGTCCCTTGTCCACCGCACACCCTCCCCTCCTGGCTCCTGTTCCCTCTGCGAAGCCCATTCGACCTAATCTTGCAGCAATTCCCCTCTGTGCTCCATATGAAACTTTCTGCATTTCCAATTGGAACCTTTACTCCTATTTCCTCCCTCGGCAGCCCGTGAAGGTGTGTGCAGGCTTCGCAAGCCCGTCGTCCCTTGACTGGGGGATGAATAGCGGCTCCGTTAGAATTCTGTCTGCAGAGGAAGGAGAGGCTAAGACCAGGCGTATGTTTGCTGTCTGTGCTGAGACGGGCTGTTTTCTATCGGGGATCCAGCTGCTTCCTGGGCAATTTGTCAATGACATGTGCTAATTCTGGGCTCGCACCAGAGGCTGCGGTTTGCCAGTGGGGCTGGAGGCAGCTCCGAGAGGCTTCTCCCTTAGCGGGGGCCACTGGTCAAAACCCCTCTTGCTCTTTTGGACTTTGCCAAGCTCAGAGCAGCCAGCCAGCCCTGCTCCAGCCCAACCATGGGAGCATTCTTTATTACCCAAGGAAATTGCGGATGTCCAATGGTGAGGGAGGAATAAATCATTGTTCTCAGCTAAATGGAGTGGTGCAGATCTTTTCTGAAGAACGCCGCCTTTTATCAACAGTGCAAATAACGGAGATTCCATGCGCCAAGAACAATGAAATGAGCCACTGAGCTATTGATGGGGGTATTTGTACAACTCCGTGAGTTATGTTTCCAAACCAGGCTCTATTAAAGATGCAGAACCCCATTTGGAGGCACAAAGATGAACACTGCCCTCCAAATAATTTATACGCTCCCCACAAGGCAAGAAAAGAAAAGTTGTCTGGAGACTGGAGGTCACTGTTTGACATTTCCCGGCTCCGTGCTCACTGGGGCTCTGGTCGGTTTAGGTGCAGCATTCCCAGGCCCCCAGCCCCCCTGACCCCCCCCGCACAGATCTTGAGGTAGAGGGGGCCAGGAGCAGGTAGAGGTAGAGTGTGAACTATCCCTCGTGCCTGGGTTCAGGGTCTGCACCTGCACTGCACATTTTTCAGGCCCAGAAGCCCGGGGTTCTGGGAACTGGGACACCTGAAATCCACCTGAAAGCCGGCTCCGCACATAGGTTTCAGTAGCATTTCCCAATCCTCCCCGCACGCCATCTCCTACTGCTACCTCACCCATGGGGGGGGGCTTTTGTCAGAGGATTAAAGACATGACCCGAGGCTGGAAGGGACTGGGATGAGTGGGGACAGCCTGCACAGCGCATGTCAGCCCCCACAAGGAAGACCCTTCCTGTCCCACAGTGTTGATGGTGCCAAGGCTGGATGCGCTGGGCAGAGGTGTGGCCATTGCATAGGCTCCTGGCCCTGGGATCCCCTGCTGGCTATATGTGGGGTGCAGGGATATAGCCCCAGATTTTGAGGCCGCTACCTCTGACCCCAAAATGGATACAAAGCCTGGTGGGAAGGCAGGGTGTGAGCACCATCATTCTAAGCCAGGATCACTTTGATAGGGTGTGGCTCCCCATGAACCTAGTGCAGCTCCTAGAGGCTCCCTTACAGGCTTAGGCTCCACTGCTCCCCCCCGCCCCCACGCGTCCCCTTCCTATGCCACAGAAGTAATAAGAACGGCATCATGGGCTGCTGCGGGCATTGAATCGGCTCTTCTGTGCAAAGCACTCACAATGGCACCGGCTTGTGTGAAACGCCAAAAAGCAGAGCCTGTCAGAGTCATTAGCACTGGTGAGGGTGAGGGGGACCATGTGCAGTGCTCAGTAAGGAAGCGAGGCTCTCAAATGTGTGCCTAAGAGCATTCCCGTGCCCTGGAGAGAAGCCTGTGATAAACTTTCTGTTGCATGGAAGATGAGGGAGTGAACTTTTACTTACCCTTAGGGAAACACATAAAATGCTAGTTTGGCTCAACTCAGCAACACACTGGCATACACGTGCATGCATGTGTGCACACGCACATATGTACACGTGCACTCTCCAATACAGCCAGCCTCACAGGGTCTGCGCACCTCCTGAAGGACACTTCCGATGGCCTCACTGGTGCAGAATAAGAGGACAATGGCTCTCAAAGCGTTGGTAGCAGGGATGGGTCCTGGTGATGGTTAAGGAAGAAGGCGGCCAACTCTGCAGCCCCGCCCCACACAGACTCCATCCCTCCTTGATACTGAAGGACCAAACATGGCAACCAATAACAATCACTTCAGGGGCAGAGCGGAGGGAACTAACAGAGACAGGTGCATGGGCCACTCAGACCTTGACCAGCTTGGAGCTGGACTCTGGAGGACCCTTCACCATCAGGTGTCCACATGCAAGGGGTGCCACCTCCACTCCCTGGTCATAAGAACCAAAATGTTCCCAAGGTGGGAGACAAAATCAGTCCTGGTAGGAACCATGAAGGCTGATGGCATCTGGATCCCTTTGTGCCCTTAGATGTGGCTACCCACGGAACAGATCTACATCTCAGGTCAGCGTGGGAGGTGGAAGCCGAGTCTCACAGGTGACAGGAACCAGCCTGATGTGGGGATTTCTGATGTGCTTTGGGCCAGAGAAACAACTGGGAAGATTTGGGGGAAGATAGGGGTTTAAAAACATGGCATGGGGCTGAGACCACGGTGTGGTGGGTAAAGTGCCTCGTATGAAGGCATGAGGACCCCAGGAGCTTGGAATCCAGCATCCATGTAAAGGCTGGGTATGGTGGCATCTGCCTAGAGTCCCAGCCAGGGAGGGAGAAACAGGAGGATTCCAGAGGCTCAGTGTCTAACCGTTCTAACCAATCGGTAATCTCCAGGCTCAGTGAGAGACTTTGGTTAAAAATCAAGGTGGAGTGTGATAGAAGACTCGTAACACTGACCTCTGGCTCTCAAACACACACACACAGTCACATCCCACATCCACATATATACACTACACACATATACACACACACAAACACACAGACACAGACACACACACAGACACACAAGGCACACTGAAAGACACACATATACACACAGACACACAAGGCACACTGAAACACACACATACACACACACAGACACTCATACAGACACACAAGGCACACTGAAACACACACACACACACACACACACACACACACACACAAACACACCTTTTAAAAAGAGCTACAGCAAAGGACCCAGGACTGGGACCCAAAATAAAGAATCCTGAAAAATCACACCGGGGTGGACGAGGACAGTATCATATACAAGACACACATGAAAAGTCTGAATAAATTTTTAATGAAATGTAGGGATGGGAAATTTGCATCATTTCTCAATGATACTATATTAATTTGTGTGCCATGTGCTTTTAAATATATATGAGTAAACACATTAATAAATAGAAAAAAAAAAACCAACAACCCTGAGGATGAAAACCTCTTCCAGATACACTTTCCGATCTCACTTAGCAATATATTAATCCTTGAACAATCACACGTGCCGATAAATAACAGCCCGTGGAACGTGAAATGTTGAGAGTGGTCCTGGTAATGCGTGTTTTCCCGCAAACCCGGCCTGGGTTGTAATGGATTATTTTACTCCATCTCAGGATGCTCTTGTTTCTGACGTATATTTTAAAACCCTTGGGTTCGAACGTACCTTATTACATTTTAAAGTCTCTGGATTGTAGCAGAAAAACGTTCTGCACTATAAAACATAGAGCATAGTTGAGGTTTGATGGGCTTGCTTCTATTTTCTACCCCACAAAACGCTTTCTAAATGCCATTAAAATTTAGCATACGCCATAACAACCAGGCTGCATTTTGTTCCACGCTTAAGTCAATTGACTTTTGAGTTTTATTTTTTCATATACATCAAATCAAATAAAGTCATTGCTGCAGCTGGAGGTGAGGGACATGGACGCCAGTGTGGTGCGAGGCAGCCCTGATGCCCCACAGGGAGGAAGGCACAGTGGGACCACGGTGACTGCTGCTGAGTCTGGGGAAGAGAAGGACTGGAACACGAGAGAACAGGCGGGAGTGCAGTACTGGTGCTCTTTGGTGGGGGGCAGGGGCAGAAATGCCATGATCCAGGCGAGAGGAGACTCGCAGGAAACATCATGGCGTCAAGTTCATCCCTAGAGGACCGGAAGATGGAGGTCAACTGTACAGGGCCAAAGGGCCCAGAGTCCTTGCGACCCTGTCCAGTGAAGCCCTTGGGTGCACAACCAGGCTTCTTGGTTCATATTGTCACAAAAGGATGATGATGTCATCAGGCCCGTGACTACACACGGGGAACACCATCCCCGGACTGCCTGGTGCGCCTTTTCCTTGCTTGTTATTTATTTACGTATTTGTGCACATATATGCAGGTCAGAAACAACAGTCATGGTTGCTTCTTTCCTTCCACCACTTATATTTTGGGAATCAAACCCCGACTGCCAGGCTTGGCAGCAAGCGTCTTCACCAGCTGAGCACAGCCCCCCCCCCCTTTTTTTTTGCCGATCCTTATCTTCTTACCATGCTAACTCCGAACTATGGGTTTAACAGTTCAGTGGCTTCTGAGTCTTTGAGGGTGTTATGGGGACTCCCGAACTTGCAGCTCGTGTCAGAACAGAGGGCTGTCTGTGTCTAGAACCCTCGACCCCTAACTTTTACATCAGCAAGTCCCCAAGTTTAGATCTGAAACGCCATTGAAGGCCCTAGCTAGCCAAACCGTCTTTCTGCGGGTCATTTTACCCTTCTGACCTTCAGACAACTCTGCAGACACTTTGCAGACCCTTGGCCAGGAGAAGGGCACACAGCTCAGGAACGCACACTACCCAGGGCTCAGCTGGGCCAGGCTTTCTCCCAAACAGCCATCTGGGCCCCATGGAGAGGCAGGCACAGAGGCCTGAGGGTGGAAGCGTCCAGCTCTACCTGCTGAGCCGCCTCACGGACGGAGTGTGCAGCCTCCCTAATGCGTTATGGCAGGAAGGAAGTACAAATAAACATAATAAATCTGGCGGAATGGCCGTTCTGATGTAGAGTCTGAAGCGGAGGCGAGGACGGGGGGCAGCTGGGTGTCCTTTGTGTCACGGGAGCTCATAGCCAGCTCTCTCCTTTTACCTGGGGCTCTGTTCTTTACAGCAAATTGGACCTTTCGCTCTGAAAGAAATAATTACTCTCCGAGGAGAAGAGAGCTGGCCATGAATGCTGATATGACACACAATGTCACCTTGCCAGTCAGAGGAGGCTCCAGCGCCTCGGCTTGGGGCCTGTCCAACTCCCAGTCTTTTTCTCATAATGGAGGTCACCTCTCTATAGAATTTGTTGATGATCTCCAAAATGACAAGTTAGAAAGCTCCTGTCAGCAGGATATTTTTTTTTTTCCTCCAAGAGGGAAGAACGGCAGAGAGGAAGGCAGCAGAAGCCACGGAGTGCGGAGAAGACAAGAGACCCAGCGACGAAGCAAAGGGCAGGTTTTGCATAGCCGCTGTGAAGTCCCATTCAGAACTAACTTCTGGAACCAGCGACCCAGACACATGTGTTGCATCAGAAATTGGTGCTTTCCCCTTGTCCGTCCATCGCGGGGGGGGTGGGGGGTGGGGGGGGAGCTACAGAGAGAAAACCGCAGCCAGGCTGGCAGGGAGCTAGCTGCAGTCTCAGGCTCACACTGGGGCACAGTGCAGCACCCCTCCCCCTTACGGGAGCATCCCCACTGTCTAGCGCGCTTACATTCTGATTTGCCTGGGGAAGGAGAAATATCCTCATCCACAGCCATGGAAGGCACTGGGGGGCGGGGGGGGGTGGGGGCAGGGGAAAGTGGGAAGACGGAATGTCATCATTAGCTCCACAAAAGGAGCATCCACTCCACCTACCAGCGCTGCTCAGGGGAGCATGGGAGGGGAGGCACCGTGGGTTGTAAATAATTCCATCTGCCGAGCCTAGAAAGGGATTCTAGCCGTGTGTGCATCCCCCCCCCACCCCGCCGTGTCTCTGTGGGTGCCATGGGAATGCGTTGAGCCTTCTCTAAGCACCGTCAGGCCGTTGTAGGAGTTGGCCCAGGAGAGAGGGGCACCTCCTATGCAAAGCCCCTCCAGCCACGGACAGTAGGTCCTTCCTTCACCTGTGACTACCCAGCAAGACCTGGTTGGGATAATGCAGTGGGGGTTGGGGAAGGTGGGGGACTCTACCAGAGGCTGAACCCCCAAGGCTTTGCACCCACATAGAAAGAACTCCAGATAAGAGTAGTGAGGGAGGGCTGAAGAGATGGCTCAGCAGTTAAGAGCCCTGACTGCTCTTCCAAAGGTCCTGAGTTCAATTCCCAGCAACCGCATGGTGGCTCACAACCATCTATAATGAAATCTGGTGCCGTCTTCTGGCCTACAGATGTATATATACAGATAAAACATTGTATACATAATAAATAAATAAATATTTTAAAAAAAGAGTAATGAGGGAGGGCAGGCATGGTAGGCTTCACCTAACCATGTACACCTGGTGTGAGGGACAGTAACACTGTCTCTGCCCTTCAAGAAGCTCACAGCCGCTCTGTAAGTCACTGAGTTGTGGGGCATGCTCCAGGGCCCTACAGACCACGCCGAGTCTCGGAGGAGAGAGGAGGAAGCAAGAAGGTGGTGCCAACAGCTCACTGGGTCAAAAGCATGACAGTGCCAGGCATGTTTGTCCAGCATGCACACCCCTCTAGGTTAGAACTCGGCTCCAGGCCACTGGTGGCTTTGCAGACGGTCACAGCCTGGCTGGCTATGGGCAGCAACTTCCTACTCATGCCATGGTGAGCAGTGAGAAGACTCTCCTGGGCCCTATCCATCAGCAGAAAAGCCAAACTGCACCCCTACACCCACCTTTCCCAGACCACCTTGCTGGTAAACAAGCCCAGGGCTGAAGTCTTAAACCACTCTCAACAAGGAAATCTCAGAAGACAGCAGGAACCAGAGGGCAAGAAAGATCCATCCTCACCAAGATGTCAGGCATAGGAGTCCTGGCGTTGGACTCCAGCAGGGCTGCTTTGCTGCCCTCATCTCCCAGACACGTCACTATGCCACCCTGAGGCACTGGGAGAGAAAGCTCTTGGCTGAGAGTCCATTCTTTCAGAAGAAAAAAAATAGCCAGACCCTTTGGAAATTATGTTTTTAAATAGGAACAGGAGGTTTTAATCAGAAGAGGAGAGAGGAATTCCTTTCAAGTAATGGCCCAGTAGTAGCACGTCCTAAAGTAATGAGATTTCAATGTTCAACAATAAAATGTGATCTATTCAGAACTCGAGGAAATAAAACTCCTGAGATAATTTTAAGGTGATTCTCGGATGCCTGAGAGGTGTTGCAGGTTTAGTCCATTAAGCTGACCTGCAGGGGCAGCTGCCAAGGGCCTGCTGAGGATATCCAGGGAGGAGTTGGAAGACAGTGTCCAAATGGGGGGGGGGATCTGGTGACTATGGCTCAGTCCTCATCGAGCCCCGCTACACCAGGGCACCCCACAACCAATCCCAGCATATCTGCTTCCCTCCTCCTCAGCAGCCACATGTGGACTGGAGCCACCCACATCAGGAATACACCCCACTACCACCCCCAACTTGACCAAGTAGAGATATCAATGCAGCTAGCAGCTCCGCCATTAACTCATAAACCCTACGCCGGACAACTGCTTCATGCCATAGGTTCTGATGGTTTCTAGGATACTGTATGTGCCACTGGGCTGATGCCCAAGAGCCACAGAAGAATCCCATCCTTGTGAGCCCACATCCAGTGCCACGTTGGGATGACCTTCTCCCAATACGTCAAGAACACTCTGCTCTTCTTGTATACACACCTTCCTCAGCCCTTTCTCGGGCAGCGTCTTCTGCTCTCCCAACCCCATCCGCAGATGGCCAAGCCTCCGGCACATCATCCTTGCAGCAAGTATGGATGCTCGATGTTTACCGGCATGCACAAGTCTGAGAGGCAGACAATATCAGGGAAGTAGAACACCATGCTGTTCTCCTTATGGCACCCCCCATTGGTGCATGGCACTCCCCACTGGTGCATGGCACTCCCCACTGATGCATTGCACCCCCAATGGTGCATGGCACCCCCCACTGGTGCATAGCCCTGCAATAATGAGCACCCCATGAGTGTTTGCTAATTAATGATCCATCCTGATGGTGCACACTGGCCACAGAGACCAGGCTCAAGATTCAGGTGGACAGCCCACCCTAGCTATGGACCATCTTGGGGACCCTCACGGCTCTCCTGAATCATTTTTTTTTTCCTCCTGGAAGTTGATAGGTACTGGGCTACACATCTATTTAGGTCTTCTGGGCTTTAAGTTTAGGTGGCATTGTGATGCTGGGGCTTCTTCGCTGGGTGTCACCTGCTCTAATGGTATGACTCATAATGGTATGACTAATTCTCTGGGACTCTCCAGACTGCCATAATTCTGCAAAACGCCCACTGTCTGGCTGGGTGGTCATGACACTGCCATAGTCTGTGCTCGGATAGAGCTGTGGGTTCATCATACACGGGAGGAGACACGTGCACCCACACCAGGTCCCAAACAGACCTGCCAATCTCAGAGGTCAGGGTTCCAGAGGCAACCGCATGCCTCACGGTTCCAATGTTGCCCATCCTGTGAGATGTCACTCTTTGGCAGCAGCCAAACCACCGGCTTTAAAAACTGCCATAATCCAAAGCCAGAGACAGCCTAAAGGGAAGGACTAAGTGAGGTTCGGCTGATGGATGATGTCCCACGAAAGGTCACCCCCAGATCACCACCCCATTTATTATTTATTAACAACCTGCGAGACGTGTGTGTCACAGCAGATGTCCAGGAACGGGGAGATGATAAAGTCATATTTTATAGCTGGAGGCCTCTTAAAGGTGCTTAACAAAGAGCTTACAAAGTGATTTCAATGGGTTACAAAATAATTTATTAAGAAGTCACTGTAGCCCAACATTAAAAAAGGTATTAATCACCAGGAGAGATGGATGCAAGAAAAACAGCACAGTACATGTCCTGGGTGACAGTGAGTAAGTGCCACTGCCTGCTGATGCAGCACTGGATGGGACAAGGGCGGTACACATACAATCCACATCCCACACGCCTCATACTTGGCTTCCCCTCTCTATGGGACAATCTCTCCATAACCCTCCTCTCTGTAGAGCTTGTCTTGACTGACTAGGTAAGCAAAAGCAGCCATGGCTCTCCACGTGTCTACCCATGTGAGCCCACCGCCATCACCCAAGACCAGGAACTCCCACCCACCTGCCTACTCCACTCAAGTCCAACAGCACTATCCAAGACCCACGCCTGCCTCTTCTACGCAAGCTCATCAACATTATTCAACACCCATAACTCTAACCACTCCACCTTCTCTATCACAGCGGCCAACTCATCTCTCCTCGCGCTGTAAGAGAAGAGACCACGCTCGGAAGCCAGAACACACATCGGCTGCAATATTGTGTGGCCACGCTGTAAAACAGGTAGGTGACACATGTACGGCTCTCAGGAGGACACTGGGCATTTGCGATTTCGAATGAATACTTGTAAGAGATAAGTATAGAGAACAGTCTGGTACTGGTTTCCTAGGACACAGAGTATGGCTTGCACGGTTGAGGAATATTAAACACCTAGAGGGTAGATATCAGAAATTCTCCCTCAAAGAGTATCCAAGACTGAAAGTGGCCCCAGGGCTTGGGGAGTCATGCGAGATACAGTCAGAGTGGAAAGAGAACAGAGAACCAAAGATGATAAATATATATGCCCCAGCTTGAAGGCAACCTGGCACAGCTCACCACGTAGGAGAAGATGGTCCCCACCGGGGGCGGTGCTCTCCAAATGCCTCTAACTAGCAGCGACGCCTCTCTTGCATAAGAAATCGATTGTCACACATAAAAGTTTAATGTACCCCCAACCTTTCGGGTTAATATTTATTACATGGGACGAGATTCGCTTTGACTTTTTAAAAAGTCAAGCTGTAGGAAAGTCACCAGGTGACTAGATACACTGGCCCAATTTCTTCCCCCATAGGGAGTCACAGGAGGACTTTGAGGGAAAAGGACATGGTTCCCCAGGGATCTGGGCGTCTTAGGTCTCACCTCTAGACTGGGCCAAGCTCTGACTCATCTGTCAAGTGTCTTCTACAAGGCTACCTCCTCAGGGAAGCTTTGCCTAGCCACATTCCTTCCTCAAAAAGCTTTCCGTGCTTGGAAGCCGGGGACCAAAGCTGTGCTCTTCGCATTCCCCAAGCTAAAACTCGAGCTGACTCACCAAATAAGTGAATGCACATGGTCCAGGATGAGGGTGAAAGCTTTTGATGAGGAGGGACCATAAGTTGCAAACATGCCGTGCCTCTTTATGATGGTTAAAACTGTCACCTCACAGGATCCAGAACCACAGAAGACACAGCTCTGGGCGTGCTATGAGGGGGCTGTCTTGGTTAGCGTAAGTGGGGTGGGAAGACCCATGCACCCTAAGGACCGAGGTCCCATGTGCACAGACAAGGAGAAAGCAGGCTGAACCCCTGTGCTCATTCCTCTGTTTCCCGACTGTGCACACGATATGACCAGCCACTTCCTGTTCCTGCTGCCATACCTTCTTCCCAACGATGGACTGTTTCCTTGGAACTGTGAGCCCGAATAACTTTGCCCTTCCTTAAGCTGTCTTTGTCATGTGTTTCATCACAGCCATGAGACAGTAACGGACACACACTCCTTTCTGTTGACAGAAAGTAGCTGAAGAGCCAAACTTGGCTTCTGTGACGAAAGCTGCCCTGAGTTGGAGAAAAATTCCAGAATATCACCCCTCACACCTAGCCTATCTTCCAGGGGCAAATCCCATTAGCAGTGGCTGAGCACAGGCAGATTTATGTGCTGCAGAAAACGACCCCATTAAGCTTGGCAGTAAAGTCCCCTCAGCCAGTCGCACTGTGCCCTGCCTGCCAAGTGGCTGCAGACAGAGGTGCGGGAGGAAAAGGCCTCTCCTCCCATCCCCCACCCCCACCTTCATGTATAGAGAATCTGAAAACCCCAGTCAGCTGACACTCACCACTTGGCCAGGCCCAGGGAATGCACAGTGACGGCAGGGCAGGATGCAAACAGACTCACACAAAAGCCATGAACATCCAATGTGTTCCCAGCACAAGGTGGTGATCCAGGCTGGCTGGCATCTTGCTAGGCCCCAGATCAGCCCTCTGGGTGGGGATGGTCTCCCAGTTTGCTAGCAGGAAGCTAAACTGGGAGAAGTGAAGTCACCTGACCAAGGTCCTGTGGGGGAGAACGGCGGAACCCAGATAGGAACTTGTTTCACACCGATGCCGAGGCCGTCCTCTCCCCATCTTCTGGGGATCATGTCTGTGGAGGGAAAAGCTGCCGGTGCAAGGCCCCAGGTTCACAGGAGCAGAACTCATCTCCTTTTCCAACCTGTGTGTCTCCCAAGATTCCCATGTTGAAACCTTAAACCCATCATTCTGACTGTGACCTTTGGAGATGAGGTCTTATAGAGGCATCAAGTTCAAGTGAGGTCTAAGGTGGACCCCAGTCCAATATGGTTGCAGCCCTATGGAAGCAAGGATTTGGGATAACACAGAGCAAGGAGTGACAGGGTGATGCTCCACAAGCCAGGGAAGGCTAGCCACCACCAGACTGGGGCCGAGGTCAAAGACACATTCACTTAGCTTTACGCCACTTGGCTAGTGGTTATGGGGGCCCTGGCTGGTGTCTAATGCAGTCACAGGTAGGTGTTTTCTCTGTCATGTTCCATCTATGCCTTCTTGCCTCTTAGGGCTTATGTCCAAGAACCGAGATAAGAGCCTGGACCAGGGGGCTGGAGAGATGGCTCAGTGGTTAAGAACATTGCCTGCTCTTCCAAAGGACCCGGGTTCAATTCCCAGCACCCACATGGCAGCTCACAACTGTCTGTAACTCCAGATCTGACACTCCCACACCAACGGAAATATTAAAAAAATAACAATAAAAAAAAGAGCCTGGACAAGGATGCTAAAAACAAACAAACAAATAAAACCCCCCAAACCTGCTCTTCCCTGGATGCTGAGGGTGGGAAACCCAGCGGAGGGGGACCCCCAGGAGAAGCTGGGACTCCCAGCCACCCTAGCTCTTCTCGGCTGCTAGGGACAACCTTGGCATGCCTTTGACACATCTTCACATCTTCCACAGCCTCTATAGGCGTCACGGGAACAGGGACAAGACACCCCTCCCCCGTGTCATCAGTGTCTCAGTGAAAAGGGTTGAGTGCCACCCATAAGCATGTAGCATGGTAAGGAGAAAATAGCCCACAGAGGATACCTCTGCAGGCAGGTCCCACCCAATGTCCATTACACAGCCTTTGTGGACAGACAAGCCTCCCCCAAATTTCCAGATGGGAGCTTTTCATTCCTCTATTTGCCTCACACAGGCTGCTAAAAGGTGGGAGCTTTATAGTCAATGCTATCAGGCCCCAGGGCCCTTGGGCTACAGTCCCTCTGAACCTGCCTCGATTGCTAATGCCAGTCACACCTGCTTCTTTGCCAGGGATTGGGGAGGCAAAGCCAGAGTCACCTGTCCCTTCCATAAATAATGTGTGTCACTATAAAACATCCCACCGAGACTCCAAAGCCTGATCTCA
This sequence comes from Acomys russatus, assembly GCF_903995435.1. Classification (NCBI taxonomy): domain Eukaryota; kingdom Metazoa; phylum Chordata; class Mammalia; order Rodentia; family Muridae; genus Acomys; species Acomys russatus. The sequence continues at coordinate 42,661,210 of NC_067165.1, forward strand.
TGAAGCTCATAGGCAGTTGTAAACCTCCTAATGTTAGCACAGCAAGTGCTCTTAGTCTCTATGTCATCCCTGCACCCCAAGAAAAAGGTTGTCTGGGCAAGCTTAGATGGCCCCCAGTCTAGCTTAGAGGATTGCTCACTCATTGCCTCTACCTCATCTCATCCTCCCTCATGTCTGTGGAGAGGAGTGGCTGTGCTCTGAGACCTGCCTGGCGATGTGAGCATCACCAGGACTTAAGACCTGGGCAGCCTGCCAGGAGCCTCCCTGGCCCCTCAGGGTCTGCCTGTGCATGTGGCCAAGTTCCCTCCTGATCTAGGCTGACTGCTGAGGTCCCTGCTGTTGTCTGCATTCACCCTTGTTCTGGAGTGGTGGCGTCTGAGGTCCCATAGAGTGCCTGGAACCCACAGACACCAGAGAGTGTTTGTGGCTATGTCGGCAAGGCTGCATTCATCCCTGGCTGGACAGGGTCTCTCTGGACTCTCCTCTCTGATTCTGGGCGAGGTGGGCTCATCGCGAGCCGGGAGAGCGTTCTGTCCCAGGCTCTCTGCCTTCTCTACCTAGATGGGGTCTTGCTGAAGTCCTGGGCCCAGCCAGGAAGAAGGAACAGCTAAGTACTGGCTGAGAAACTGGGAAGGTCCTCAGCCCTGAACTGGGCCTCAGCACCAGCCCAAGGTGAGCCCCCACATTACTCCCCAAATGAGGAATTTCCAGCAATTAAAGGAACTCCCATGGGCCAGGGTCCATGAAACCGGAGGCCAGGCAGGTGTGCGGTCTGTTGTAATTTTAAATGCTTTTCTTAGGACAGTATCTCTGGTCAGTTGGTGAAGGATCTTCCCCAGACAGGAAGCCGGCGAGGACATCATCCAAACACGTACATATACCTCGAGCCCATAGAGTCACAAACTTGGACACTGCATTAGTGACAAGACGGGAGAACCTGGGTGACCTGGGTGACATCATGTCCAAGAGTCTTTGGTGGCACAGGCTGCAGGGTCTTCTCAGTCATCCTTTCTTGGGGAGCACCACAGCATGCATGGGACTGGATCTCCTCGGTGACACAGCAGTGCCTTGGAAGGATCCAGTAACAGGCTGGACAGCTGTCATGGGGCACTGGTGCAGCTTCCATATGGCGTATGCCCGCTTCCCTTCTTCCTGCGCCTCTGCTCGCTCTCCAGGCGCACCTCCACTTCTCTTTCCCACCCCAGCCACCGTGACTTCTGTCATAGCTGCAGTGACCCAGAACTTTTTGTGATGCTTGAAATTTCTGCCCTTCTATTTCCTGGTTTATAGTGGTGGCATTGAGAGCAGGGATGTGCTGCTTCTCTCTCTCTCTCTCTCTCTCTCTCTCTCTCTCTCTCTCTCTCTCTCTCTCTCTCTCTCTCACACACACACACACACACACACACACACACACACTCTCTCTCTCTCTCCTCTCTCCTCCCCCGGCCCCCCTCTCTCAGTGGGACTGTCCTCGTGGTCAGTGGAAGTTCATGATTTGGTCGTAATAATGCTCTGTTTATATTCACCATAAATGTCAGGCCCAAATAACAGACTGCAACTGCATCTAATCCTACAACGTTGGGATTTACAGATAGCTCCGAAAGCAGAGCCAAAAGGTTGCCTGCTGGAGGCCCTGACAGATCCCACCCCACCCCACCCTACCCCCTGCACGAGACTGGCAGGCGAGGTGGAAGAGCTCTGCATGGGCACTGAACATCACCATTCAGGCTGCGGACGTCACACACTGCCCTTGACCTGCGCTGGGGGAGGACTATTTCCTGCTTCCACAGAAGGTTTACAGGTGTGTCAGGAGGGCTTGCCCCCTTCCTGTAAGGGAGCCCAAAATCTAGGAAGACCATGTCCCTTTGCTAACCGGCTCAGGAAGTCCTGCCATTGTGCGTTCCTCTAATGCAACACTTGGAAAGTGACCCTGTCGGTCCTTAGTCCCCAAGTGAAAGTAATTGCTCAAATTCAAGACCCGTGTTTGCAAAAGTGAACAGCCAGTGGGACTCATCCCTATAGGAAATATAAACTTTGATGTGTGGTCCCATCAGTGGCAAGTTCTAGGGGCCCATACTACCCAGCCCCCCTCGATGTCAAGGATCCTCATGACATTGGGGTGTGCCGTGGCAAAAATGACTAGAGGACCACAGTGTGCACAGGAGGAGGGGGCTCCACTCTTGGGGTCCTGGAAGTCCCCACAAGTAGCTGCTGGAGTAGAGCAGTGGCTGAGTGGGAGCTGTGCCAGCCTGAGCGGACACAGGCTTAAGGTAAAGCAGCTCTGTGTCTGGATGTAGCAGGAGCTTCTGATTGCCTGAGGAAATTAAAAAGTGGGGTGTGTGTGTGTGTGTGTGTGTGTGTGTGTGTGTGTGTGTGTGTGTGTGTGTGTGTGTGTGCACGCACTCATATGTGTAGGTATGCTCGTGTCCAGATGTTCATACATGATAAGCTCCTTAATGTTAGAATAGCCCCCCATTTCTATAGCAACCATGTACTATGAAGTCAAAACTCCTGGAATCAATCTTGACTCTGCACCAAGAAGAAAGAAGTGTCCAAGAGTGACAGCTTCCAGGGAAGGAGCAGGCTGCATGGAAGAGCCAGGAGCCCTAGCCCAGGAGGCCTCAGGGTCAGGCCACTGCCTCCTATCTGCACGTTTCCAGAAACTTCTGGTACCACAGTGGACTGCTTCTATATTAACTCCTAAGAGGGGTTAATCGGTCAAATAAAAGCATGCAAGCCCCATACATGTCTGTGGTCGTGTGATTGGGTTCCTGGGGATCTTGAGTGAGGTAGGTGGTCTCAGAGACCCCGTCAGGAAGGAGGTGCAGAGACGTTTGCAGGAGACTACCTCATCTGTCACCTCCACTTCCAAGATGTCCTGAGCTCTGGGATGCTCGACAGCTTCAGAACAGCCTCTGAAGAACACTGAGAAGTGCTGGGAAGTGTGCACATGTGTGCGTGTGTGTGTGCGTGTGTGCGCGTGTGTGTGCGTGCGTGTGTGCGCGTGCGTGTGTGCGTGCGTGTGTGTGTGCGCGTGTGTGTGCGTGTGTGTGTGTGCATGCGTGTGTGTGTGTGTGCGTGTGTGTGTGTGTGTGCGTGCGTGTGCGTGTGTGTGTGTGTGCGTGCGTGTGTGTGTGCGTGCGTGTGTGTGTGTATGAAGATGGTGGTAGCCAGGCCACTCAGAGCAGGGAGCTCCACTTCTGGAGGCTGGGGCCAGAGTTTCACCCTAGGTCATGGGCCCATCATGGGACCCAAACTTGTGTAAAGAGGACCCTCCTACACCCAACTCTGCCCACGTTAGATCCAAACTGAGATGCCTACAATGGCAGCTGCCCAGGTGGTTGCCTCTTCACGCAGTCAGACCTTGGCAGAAGCTCACTGACCTGTCTTCAGAAGCCCAGCAGACATATTGGGCCTTTTTGAACACAAGCCTCAGATATGCCTGACTTCGGCAATGTTACAGGGTGATTTGTGACCTCCGCACACATACGCAAGCGATCCGGCTTCTGAACTCCAGGGTCTGTGGGTGTCACTTCACTGGGAAATCTGGTCTCCTCAGATGATCAAATCGGAAATAGGCCATTAGGGTAGGATCCAACTCAACATGGCCACCCCTCGTTTTAGAGTCGCAAATGTGGATACAGAAATAAGCACACCCTTGGGAGGGTTCTGAGAGGGCAAGGGGAGGGAGCAGCCACCCATGCGCCTCACAGACTCGAGGAACCAGAAGCTGAAAGAGGTCTGAAACTGGGCCTTTCTCCTAGAAATCACAGGGGACCCGCCCTGATGACATCATAGCCCCAGATGCCCAGGCTTGGAGACTTTAGAGAGAATGCATTCCTGCCCATCCAGTCTTCAGTGTAGCGGCCCCAGAAAAACAGAACAAGTGTCACGACTCCTGCCCTCCAACCCTCGCCTGATAGGGTCATCTTGTTTGTGTGTTTATAAAGGGAAAGCGAGCAGCAGTTCTGGCATGTGAAGGCTCTGTCCCAGGCACTCATGATGTATAGCACAATCATCGTGTAGAAGTGAAAAACTGGGGTTCAGGCCCTATTGTACTACTTAACACGCTGTGTGGTCTCGCAGAAGTTACCAGGCCCTTCCGAGTTCAAGTTCGCACACTGAAAAGAAACTGATTATCAGTACCATGTCTTTGAAGGCCTGCTCTGTAGCTTGCTGAGGAACATGCATGTTAAGATGTGTGATCACGCCTGGCACATGGCAGGTGGCTGATTGTTCAGGTAAGGAAAGGGGGTTACTATAGCATGCAGTCAGTGCCTGACAGGGCAGGATGTTTGACATTCACCCAGACCTCAGGAAAGCAGTCTTTTCTCTGCTCTCAAGAGCTATCAAAATGCTAGGGGCCTTCCAGTTCCCTCTCCAAGCAGAAACATGACCTGCTCCATCCAAAAGAGGCGTGGCGTAGCGCAGCGTGGCGTCGTGTTCAAAGGGGGCTGCCTCTAAGATTACGGTGCTTTCACAAGCCTCCAAGGGCAGTGAGGACACTCCACGGAGCTGTGTGTGCTCAGCCAAGGCTTCCAGCGGGCTTTTAGGGGCTTGTAAGATACCCTGAGTGCTGTTCCTTGAAGGTAGGTGCTATACACACCTGTTTTGTCTTCTTTTTATTTTTTTGAGACAGGGACTGTCACTGGTTTGGAACTCTCCAAGCAGACCAGGCTGGCTGACCATTGAGCCCCAGGGATCTTCCTGTGCCTGCCTTAGGAGTTCTGGGGTTACAGGTGCATGCCACCGTACCCTTAACCCCCGCTTTTCAATGTGGATTCTGAGGATCAAATTCTGGTCCTCATGCTTGTAAGCCGAACAGGTTGCCAGCTGCACCTTCTCTCCGGCCCTGGCCGTAGAGTAGGACTGAATGGTGAAAGTGAATGATGAATGAGAGCCTTCTTGCACTACCCATGCTGATGTGATCTGGTGGCCTCAGCCGACACAGGCTGATCAGAGGATGCTGGCAAACGTCAGATGGTCCAGGATAGGGGAGCAGGGAGGCGGCGAGGGAGAGACTAGCGGTGACAACGCGTGTGAGGCAGTAATTAACAGTCGAAGGCTGGGCCTTTCGTTGAATGCTTTGGGACGTAGTCTCCATCTCGCTGACTTTGGAGAAAAGGGTGGTGATAAATAAATGTAAAGCATGCGCGCGATGGTGCGAAATGATGCCTCATCTAATTATCGCCATTCCGAGGCGTCGTTAACACGCGAGCGCAGAGAATGATAATGACTTCTGTGGCTCCTGGCGGCTCGGATTTGCCATCGTAAGCCCTCAGCGCAGGGACAGAGTATTCCCTGGGACAGACTCTCCCGCAGACAAATGGCAGCATTGCACGAGGAGGCGAGAGGAAATGAGTCACCGTGGCCGAATTGAAAAGGGCACAGCAATGCGCGCAGGCTTCTAGGACCGCCTGGAGAGGCCCCAGGAAGTGAGGGGGATGAGAGAGTGACTCTGAGGGACACCCCCCCCCCCGAGAGGGCTGCTGGGAAGTCTTCTCTCCATAGCAGATCCCTCTCCTGTCTACTGTCTACCAAGGTCACTAAGCAGGAAATGCATTGGCTCCAGCTTTCTTTGGCGCTTAAGGAACAGAAGCAGCCCTGGGGCCTGCCATTCAGGAGGCTGAGGCTGGAGGAGCTGCCACTTCCCTTTCCCTCGCTTTATTCTCTAGGTCCCTACTGTCTGTCTGTTGTCTCAGACTGGAACCTCACTCACGGAGCACATTCTTTTTATTTTTAATATTTTTATTTATTTATTCATATTACATCTCAACTGTTATCCCATCCCTTGTATCCTCCCATTCCTCCCTTCCTCCTGCTTTTCCCCTATTCCTCTCCCCTATGTCTGTTCCTGAGGGGGATTACCTCCCCCTGTATATGCTCATAGGGTATCAAGTCTCTTCTTGGCTACTTGCTGTCCTTCCTCTGAGTGCCACCAGGTCTCCCCCTCCAGGGGACATGGTCAAATGTGAGGCACCAGAGTATGTGAGAAAGTCATATCCCACTCTCCACTCAACTGTGGAGAGTGTTCTGACCATTGGCTAGATCTGGGTAGGGGTTTAGAGTTTAGCGCCTGTATTGTCCTTGGCTGGTGCCTTAGTTTGAGCGGGACCCCTGGGCCCAAATCTGCCTATCATAATGTTCTACTTGTAGGTTTCTAGGGCCCTCTGGATCCTTCTACTTTGCTATTCTCCCATGCTTCTCTCATTTAGAGTCCCAGTAGGATGTCCTCCCCTCTGTCCCAATTTCCTGGTAAGTGAAGGCTTTCATGGGACATGCCCCTTGGGCTAGTATGCAGATATAAGTGAGTATATACCATTTGAGTCTTGCTGGTGGGAATGCAAACTAGTACAGCCACTTTGGAAATCTATCTGGTGCTATCTCAGAAAACTGGGAATAGGGCTTCCTCAAGACCCAGCTATTCCACTCCTTGGAATATACCCAGAAGATGCTCCAGCACACAACAAGAAAATTTGCTCAACCATGTTCATAGCAGCCTTATTCATAATAGCCAGAACATGGAAACAGCCTAAGTGTCCCTCAGTAGAAGAGTGGATAAAGAAACTGTGGTACATATACACTATGGAATATTACTCAGCTATTAAAAACAAGGAATTCCCGAAATTTGTGGATAAATGGATTGAGCTAGAAATGATCATAATGAGTGAGTTAACCCAGAAGCAGAAAGACTCAAATGGTATATACTCACTTATATCTGCATACTAGGCCAAGGGGCATGGCCCACAGAGCACATTCTTTACACTGACAGTGTGACTGTCCCCTTCAGTTGGGTCTGTTTCCGCCTCTCCCTGCAGGCACTGTGCAGTCACCCTATGCTTTCCTGGGCACCTCAGCCCCCACCCTGTGGTGGGCACATTTTCATCCCTTCTTGGGCTCTGCCTGGTACCACATCTCCAAGTCTGGACTGAGAGCACACACACAGGTGACCAACCAGTCAGCAGAGTGCTGTGCTGATGTTGGAAGAAAGGGTGGCCCAATAAGATATCTCACCTAAGGAAGGATCAGGTGACAGTGAAACTGGAGCCGGTAAGTTGCTGAGACCGAGATGGAGGCCAAAGAGTAGAAATGGGACCACCAAGGCTTGGGAAGAAGGCGTGGGTGCAGAAAGATAGGATGCAGGTGTGCCAGAGAGCAAGGAGGGTCAACTGGGGCTAAGAAGCCACAGCAGAGGCAGCAAGAAGTGGCAAAGTACACAAAAGCAAGCTGGGCAGAGCGTCCCTACACTGTGGTCACTCCTGCCCTGCAGCCTGGCCTCCAAAGGCTGGCCCAGCCCCACGCTGGCTCGGCAAACCACGCTCCTGTCGAGGTGAACTCGCCCCAATACGTGTGTCCACATCCAAGCCTCTGAGACCATACATGCGACTTGTTTGGAAATAGGCCCTTTACAGGCTTAATTAAGGATCCCAGGTTGGATTTGGGTGGCATCTGAATTAAACGGCAGTGTCCCCAGAGAAGACAGAAAAGGTGGCACGAAGACAGCACTACAGTGTGATGTGGCCTGGAGGCGGGAGTGATACAGCAACCAGCTGGGGAAGTTGAGGCTTCAGGCAGTGCTAGACACAGGGATAGGTGTGGATGGACAGCCTGCCCCTACACACACACACACACACACACACACACACACACACACACACACACACACACCAGTTTCTTGGGACAACTGCTTGTGCAGACAAAGCAGTGCTTTGGACTCCTGGCCTCTGTTACTGTGAGAGAAGAGCCTCTGTCTTCAGTCTAGTTTGTGATTGTTAAGGGGGTGATGGGGGATGCGAGAGAGATGCGGCACCACACAACCAAACAACGAGGAGCAAGGCTGTGATCCGGGAACCAGTGTGACAGTCGGAGTGTGAGGTGATAGGGCTTTAGCCTGCCTCAGCCTCAACCTGTGATGACGGGCCCAGAGAGAGCCTGAGAGAGAGCCTGCCTCCTCCTGGGAAAGTGAGGGCTGGGCCCCGCAGCCAGGCCCCACAGTTGACGTGTATTCTAACACCCTTTCTGTTGCTGGAATAAGAACACTGAGCAAAAGCAGCTGGAGGGAAGGGTTCGTGTGCCTTACACTTCCCAGTCATGGTCAGTCATGGTCCACGCTGAGGGAAGGCAGGGCAGGGACTCAAGCCAGAACTTTGAAGTAGACACCATGATGGAATGCCGCGGGCTGGCTTGCTCATAGGCTCATGCTCAGGCAGCGGTCTCGTACGCCTCTCTAAGGATGGTGTTGCCCACAGTGGGCAGAGAGCTCTCCTATGTCAATCCATCACCAATCAAGACAGTCTCCCGTAGACCTGCCCACAGCTCAGTCTGATTTGGGAAGCTCCCAGCTGAAGTCCCTTCCTAGGCAATGTCACGTTGACAGCCGAAACTGATGAGGCCAGTGACTGCAGAAATGGCAGAACGGAGCAGGCCAACAGTCCAGGGACTACCTTCTAAACCAGTTCTCAGGCTGGCATTGAACTCACTGTGCAACAGAGGAGGGACCCTCATCTTTGGATCTTCCTGCTTCTACCTACTGAGTGTTGGGGTGACGGGTACGGGTGGCCATACCTGTTTTCGTTTGGTGATGAAGACTGAACCCAGGGAACTGCACACACCAAGCACGCCCTCTACCCACTGAGCTGCACCCCCCCCCCCGGGCCACTTCTTTAAGCTGCTTGCTACTCCGCTGCAGAGGATATCTCTGGGAGGCACCATGGGAATGAGGTGGTATAGCATCTCTTCACCACATATTGGTATGTTCTCAGAGAAGCCTTGGGGGACTTTCAGAGACACTCCCACCCCCATGAAATAGCCACACTGTAAGGACAGGTGGCCCTGTGGTCAGAGGAGGGAGTACATGGTGGTGGCTGCTGTGTGCACTCGGGGCATCCATCCATGAAGGGGGGAGTGTGTGGCTGGGAACTCAGCCCTTGGATGCAAGGCTCTGTCCCATGGAGCACCAAGAAAACATTGAGTGAGGAGCCTGGCCTCTGGAGATGACCAGGCTGGGTACCACCTGCTTTTACACACACTAGGGGCCAAACTCCTCAGCCTCTTGAGATGTAGGCAAAGTGATGGAGCTTGGAGCTTTTGAGAGAGAAGCCTTCTGCACTTACATTCCACTTACGTTTCAGAGGTCAACACCTAGATCACCACTCTCTCCTCAAAATAAATAACTGAATGAGTACTAAAAATTCGTTACCCTTTGGGAACAGTGTGTGCTGTTGGTACCTGCCCTACGCAAGGGCTCGTCCTTGCTTGCTCATCTTTCCTTCTGCATTCCAGGAGTACCACGGCTCTCCTGTTGATCTTGTGCTAATGTGGGAAGAGGCATCATGGTCCCTCACAGTCTGGGAGATGCATGGAAGAAGCCTTGCAGGCCCTTCCTGGACCCCTGTGTAGAGAACCAGGGCCGTACAACACACTGACACACTGCAGCCATGGCTCTGAGCTAGTGATTTTGAAAACAAAACAAAACAAAACAAAACAAAAACAAAACACAACAACACAAAGAGTCCTCTTGTAAGGACAAATGCCCATGTAATTTGCATACTCCAGTAAAGACGACGCTGGAGAGGTAGCAGCCAGTTGCCATGCCCCAGTCGCCACTGCCAGCCTCACCAACTGTGTGGCAGGGATACGAAAGACTTATGGCTGGCTGCAAGAAGCCTGTGGCTTCCACCAGGCTTCTGGGGCACCCACTGTGTGAACACATGTGAAGGACAGAGGCCAACTCGAGAAAGTCAGTTCTCTCCTTCCACCACCAGGGTGTCCTGAGGCTTGATTTTAGGTCGACCAGGTTTGGCAGCAATCAGCTTTACCTTCTGAGCCATATCACTGCCCCCATCTTTCATTTTAAATAATTCCACAAGAGACGACTGATTATTACTGAAGTCCTACACAGCTACAGGGGATGCCAAGAGAACAGAGTTATGAACCTCTAGCCTTGGGTGACAAAGCACGGTGCTGTCACACTTACGTGCCTCACATCCTGTAATCTCCGGGAATCCCACCCTTTAAAAAAAACAAAAAACAGCATGCCCCCTTCCAGACCCCCAAGCCACTGAGAGCCACTGAGCCTTGGGTCTGATTCACAACTGTGTGCCTACCACTTAACGTGGGGAGACATTACTTATAAAAGACGATTCTGAAAAGGAAAGTTTGGGGTTTTATTATACCTCTGGGCTAGATTGGGCGATCTTGGAAGAAATAAGGTTGTACCCTTTTCATTTCTTATCCACGGGACAATATCTCAGCAGTACGTGGGGTCGGGGAGAAGCAGCCGGGGGCTGACGCTGCATGACGCATGGCCGCAGAACCAGGGCCCACTGAGCATGGAGGGCACCTGTCTCCACCTTAATAGGAGCAAGGAGATTGTGTCTGATTGATGGGGAGTGAGAAATGCCTCTCAAAGGACATGCTGGGGTTGCAGAAAACAGTCTGCCCACCGGCTGCCCAGAACTGCGTGTGCCCAGACATGCTCTAGTTTAGGCCCAGTGCTGCTCTCACAGCACTCCAATGCCCTGCTGGGTCGTATGGAACCACTTCTCCTCTGCCCCATTCTCTCCTCGTTCCAGGATAGGGGCTCAGCTGCCTGCCCGCTAACATCACATCATCTAGGACCCCGTGTTGTAGGATGCTAAGGCAAGAGGAATGGATTGCTTACTTTTTGTTGCTGTGTCAAAATCAAATGGCCAAAGCAACCTGTGGTGACAGAGGGATGTGCATCCGCCCTGGCGAGGAGGCCTGGGTGTCAGCAGGGGCAGGAAGCCAAGGGCTCACATCTCTAACCATCCACAAAGGCCGAGGGTGTGAGTGGGGTGGGGCTCCACCCCTGGCGACACACTTCAGCAAGGCTCTGCTCCTCAGAGCTCTCCAGTCTCACCTCTCCCCCATGCCCTATCCTAGCAGCTGTGCCCAAACCTCTTGACAATCTCAAAACATTGTCATTTGCAAAGTCCACGCTTAGGAACTGCATAATTAAGCCACACAAAATTATCACAATGTTTTATGTAAGTTTATGGTCTTGTGTTGGGTGTTTGTCGTAATTTCATTTCTGTTGCCGTAATAAAATATTCGGATAAAAGTGACATAAAAGGGAACAGAATTTACTTGGTTTCTGATTCTGCATTACTGACCATCACTGAGAGGAAGTCACAGACGGCCAGTCATGCCATGTCCGCTATCAAGAGCAAAGGGAGAACAGATACATTCTCACTTGCGTGTTTCTCACAGCTGGCCTCTTTACCCATACACAGTTCAAAGCCCAGCCCCCAAAATGGTGAGATCTACCATGGATTTCTGACACCAGTTAGCAGTTGAGACGACACTCTCACAGGTCAACCCAATTCCCGGTTGAAATTCTCTTCCCTGGCGATTCTCGGCTGTGTCAAGCACATGAGCAAGCACAGTGTTGCCCACGGCCAGCTGAGGCAGCATGTGGCCCACAGGCTGTAGGTTGGACATTCCTGTGAGAGCCATCTGGGCAGGTGACAAGAGGATTGCCACGGAGCTCACAGAGCTCACAGCTCAGCACAGAAGGCACACAAGTCATGCTAACCTGCCCAACACCAGGGCAATTCCAGAAGTGCCAGGGAGATGCCACCTGAATCAGCCATCACAAAGGAGTAGATGTCCCCGCCCTGGGCCTCTGAGAACCCAGAGAATGCCCAGGGTCTGAAAGATTTACTGACTCAGACAAGCGTGCATGGACACTTCTGGAGTCATCCTGATGTGATACCTGCCCTTCGCTCTAGTTATAGAAACTTAGAGTGACTCCTGGAGATGGTACTCAAGCACACTTGAAAGACAGCACATCTAATTTGTTTTTCAATAAGGAAACCATTGTGAACCTCAGTTTCCTGTCTGGTAAAGGACTCAGTGACTGTGGGTAGAGACTCAGTGAGATGCACTATAGACATGGCTTGTTGGGCAGAGCTCACTCACAGTCAGGCGATGGCTGCTGAAGTCTGTTCCCAGCAAGATGGACTTAGACACCATGGGAAAAGTACTCTGGCCATGACTGTCCCTGTAACTCTCCAGTGACCATCGACAGGCCTCACCTTCCAACCACACAGGAGTACAGCCTGGGCTCTGTTCCAGCATCCTCCAAGGATGCTGTTCCTTGGAGGTTCCAAGGAAACCTCTGTTCCTAGCCGCTCAAGTGTCCAACCCTAGGCCCCTGTCCCTCTGCCCTGTAGGAGGCCAACTCTGGCCCCTTGTACCTCCACTCCTTCCCTCAGGCTCAGACCCCTTCCCCCTCAACTTCCTGGGAGGCAAGCCCTGGGTGCTTAGTCCATCGAAGGCCCCAAGAAACCAGCCCCAACTCACTTCCCTTCAATTTCATAGGAGGCCACTTTGGAGTCCCTGTCCTTTTAGCTTCCCAGGGGAGCCAGCCTTGGGCTTGTGTCCCTTTTGTCTCCCAGGAGCCAACCCCTGGCCCCTTCTGAAACCTAATTGTGCTTTCCAGAAGTGATATTGCTTTATCCCCCAAAAACAAAGAATGGTCTGTGGATGGGGTGTGGGTGTGTCCATCCTGAGATCTCTGAGATGTCCAGCTCCACGAACTAAAGCACTAAAAGCATACGATGACAGCATTTACCCTAGGATGTTCTGAGGATGCGAGGCTAGCCTGGCTGTCACCACCCCACTCAGGACCACAGCTGTGGGAGCTGTTCTGTTCTCGTTTGCAAGAGAGGCAGGAACAGCAGCTCGGGTTGGGGAGAAACCATCCTCTGATGGGAACTCATTCTATCGCTCTCATTCAAACGGCCTCAACCCATTTCAATTGTTCCCGGATTCTAGAGAACGGAAGTATTTTCATGTCTCCAGGCACAGCGATAGCTGGCCGTGTGTACCATTCTATTCAAGGCTCATGGACAGTGAGTGAAGCCTGCTTTGTCTTCCTGTCCCTCAGCAGCCCAATGCCCCCAACATAGCTCTTTCTTATTATAAACGCCAGGAGTGCTGGGAGCTGGCACAGCTGGAGCGCAGCTCTGTAGCCAAGCACCATCCAGAGCTCAAGAGCCAGATGCCCACATCCTGCAAGGAATGTCTACCTCAGAGACCCTTGTGGTTGAGAACTGGTGTCCAGAGCCAAGGGGTTTTTTGTCAAGTCTGGGTCTTGGTTTGGATTAAGGAGGAAGCCTGACCTTCCAGGGTATTTCCTGCCATGTGATGATCATGGTGCCCACTCCAATGGCCTATGGACTGGGTTTGTCCATGGCAGGAACTCTTGGATAGGGAGGACTGTGTCTGCCCTCTACTGAGTCCCTGAGGCCCAAGTCATGGCTTGATGGAAAGTTGGTATTGAGGTTCTTGCCATCGAGTTAGTGCATAGATAGGTGAATGGATGGGCAGATGGACGGACAGATGGATGGACAGATGGATAGACAGATGGACGGATAGATGGACAGACAGATGGATGGACAGATGGTTGGACAGATGGACGAGCAGATGGATGTATATAAGCAGGGGTAGGGGTATATAGAGAAGAGACGGCATGAGGAAGAGGGAAGGGAGGGAGGGAGGTCTTCTAGAAGGGAGGTCACAGCAGTCGTGGTTTATAAGAAGCCTAACCCCGGGCCTCCCTTCATCTTGATGTCTCTAAAAGGACACACATGTCTGAGCTGTCTTTCCTGAGCTGTCCCTCTGGGAACATGGCTAGAGGCATGACCTGCTTGCCTTTTCTTGGATGCACAGACCAGGGAGGCAAAATGTCTTAAGCTCCCCGTGGTCCAGCCCTCATTAGAAAGTCTTGCCACAGAAGATTAAATGACAGGCTAGAGCCGGGGCTGTGGCCACGGGCCAAATCCAGGGGCCACCTGTATTTGTGAATAAAATTGTACAGGAACACAGCCGCGTCTTCTTGTTCTCTTTGTCTCTGGCTGCCTTTGTACTGACAGCACAGGTTAGGCAAGCCACGAAGACCAGACCGCTCGAGACATCTGAAAGACATATTGACTGGCCCAGTACAGGCAAGGGCTGCTGATTCCTGGGGCAGAGCCTTGTTTGATGCCCGTGATAGGCTGTGGGGTCCAGGTCTAGCCCCCAACAGAAACTGTTGTTTCCCACATACCTACTGGGGAAGAGAATATTAGGGGAGCAGGTGGGAGTTGGGGCTGTTGGGGGTGGCTGTGGTAGGATGCTTCAGAAGGGCAGCCGGGAAGCAGTGAGGCTTCTAATTGCACAGGGATGGTCTGCACTCAGGACCTACCACCTGGAGAGGTGGCATCAGCCTCTGAAAACGACACCAATCCCTTCTGAATGGCACCTTCTTAGACGGCGGTTCCAGGTTGCTGTGTATGAAGCGGTCGGCTTCACCTGTCTTTGTGTTTCCCCTGACACAGCCTCAGTGCGTTACGAGCAGCCACACGTCATTCACCCATCTAGAGCATATAGCTTGCTGGGTTTTAGGGTGCTCGGGGCTGCTCAGTCCATTCTAGAACTCGGGGGCTTAAAACTTAAGAACTCAAATGTAGAGTTAATGTAAATCAAGTGTAGAATTTAGAACCAGCCCTAAGAGTATTTTAGAATTATTTTTCAGTTGTTCTTTATGTTAAAGTCATTTTTATAGAATCCATATAAAATTGGCCACTTTGGTCACTTTGAGGACGAGGTCTGTGTTTGCTGGTTATAGTCCATGTTACTACTACTGTTGTGCTTGTGTACTTTGAACCCCTTCCCTGCCTGTTTTGCAGGACGCAGGTCTACTTGGCAAAGTACCATTGCCCATGCTTCACTACGGGGTGAAAGGTCATGTAGACTCCTCGATGGCTGCACTTGGCCCTGCTGAGCACCTCCACGGCGGGTCTAAAGAAAATGACTGAAAAGTGCATTGACTGAGTCCAGCTGTGGGCGTCACTGAAGCCAAGCCCTGTGCCTGGTGCACAGCTTCACTCGGCTCACAGCAGACGGTGCCCAGCCTGCGTCAAGTCAGTGAGCAGGTGGTCCTGGACCGTGGGGACTCTTCCTCTGCCATATGTCTCAAAGGGCCAGTACCATCAGCCTGCGGTGGTGTCTGTGGGAGGGGTGGCGTCTCCTGTGTGCATCTTTGAGGGTGGTTAAGGTGCCAAGAGCAAACCCTCCAAACTCCAGAAGAGGAGGTAGAGATTGGACACTTCTATTAGAACTCTTCATGGAAAGGGGCCAATAAGAGACATCTAGATGCCTGTCTACTGATCAAGCAATCTATTGAGCGAGCCTTACTTACATATTCAGATGGTGGAAGGAGATTTATTTTAAATACTTGCCGCAACTGCGGGACCTGAAAAGCTCCAAATTTGTAGGACATAAGGGAAGCCTGGAAATGTGGCCAGGAGTTTGTGTTGTCTCGTTGGAAGTGCAGACAGGGGTCAAATCTCCTCAGCTATAGAATACCTTGGGCTCTGCTCTCAAGGCCCTCACTAATTGGAAGAGGCCCACCCTCAGTGCCAGAAGCACTTGCTTACTCGGAGAGTACTGCCGTATGCCCATGTGTCTATAGAACACCTCTACAGAAATTCTAGACTGCTGTCTGCCCCCAGATCCAGAAGCCGTGGCTGACAGGTGATGGGGACTGGCATAACCGCCATCATGTGTCCTCCCCACAGTGTTGGACAAGGGTGGCAGAGTACAGACTGGACGGATACTCACTTGGCACACAGTTGCAAGGACACTGGTCCTCAACACCATCTTTGTCACACAGTGATCGCCTACTCCTATTGGCTCCAAGCCATAACCCACAATCACCACAGCTTCCTGGACTACTGTCATCTATTAGTGCTCTGCTCATAGCCGTGGGGACAAAGGCCAGAGGGAAGGAATGGCTTCAGATTCCTAGCTTTGGCCTTCTCAGGTTGCGTGAGGAGAGAAGGGAGAGAAGGGCTGCCCGTGGTGACTGCTGTAGCTGGTGCTAGGGGCACTGTGACCATCCTGTCTTTCAGAACTTGAGGTATAAGAGTGGGCAAGAAAGCCTTGGATGCCCACCTGACCCCTGGCCTGGCCTTGATGGGCTTAGTCCCCTCTTTCTCTACATACCGCTTAAAGCCTCTCAACACCTCATAGTGTGTATCACAACCCCCCCTTTTTTCTCCACTAGGGGTCCGTCCTCCTCAAACAAAAATACCCAGCTTGGAAGGTGAGGTGGTCATGGCTGCAAGGCTATGGACCAAGCCCAATGGATCTCCCCTTGGCTCTTCTGGGGGGCCATCCAAGGAGCCACACTGCCCCCTGGCACTCACCCTTAGCCCTGAGAGAGTTTATCTGTTGGTACTTTTTTTCCTCACTAATTAATTCATTTATATATTTTATATCCAGATCATAGCTTCCCCTCCTTCCTCTCCTTCCTGTCCCTCCCTCCCTCCTCCCCTTCCCTCTCCCTTTCTCCTCTGAGAAGGGGAGGCCCCCCATGGATATCAACTAGCCATGGCATATAGAGTCACAGTAGGACTAGGCGCATCTTCTCCTATCGCGGCTAGACATGGCAGCCCAGTTAGGGGAAAGGGATCCAAAGGCAGGCGACAGAGTCAGCATCTGCTCCAGTTGTTAGGGGACCCACATGAAGACCAAGCTGCACATCTGCTACATGTGTGTAGGGAGCCCAGGCCCATCCCCTCTAGGCCCATCCCGCACATGCTCCCTGGATGGTGGTTCAGTCTCTTTGGGCCCCTCTGGGCCCAGGTTAGTTGATTCTGTAGGTCTTCTTGTGGAGTCCTTGATGTCTCTGGCTCCTTCAGTCTTTCCGCCCCCTCTTCCACAAGGTTCCATGAGCTCCACCTAATGTTTGGCTGTAGGCCTGTGCAACATTTCCATCAGCTGCTGGGTGATGCCTCTCAGAGGACAGTTATGCTAGGCTCCCGTCTCCAAGTATAGCAGAATATAGACTCCTTTGGGCTTACAATTTACATTAGGGCCCCAGGCGCCACTAGGAATGTGGAGAGGCCTGCCAGGTGTGGGACTCATGTTCTAAGGAGAACAAGCTTTCCCCATGGTTCCTTCCAGAAGCAGTAGGGTCCCCCGGCCAGTTAGGGCGTTCTCGGGATAGCCGATCTCTTGCTTCCTAGCATAGCATCTCACTATAATAGCATTACTGCCCACCTCTACAGGAAGACTGTGGCAGGCTGTGAGAGTGGCAGCTCTCAAGGACCAATCTGGTCTTTTGTTGCTCTGCATACTTGCAAGAGAAAAATAACTCCGCAGGTGCTCTGCAAAGGGCTGCTCCGTGGGCAGGAAAGCCCCAGGTTGGGGTGTGGAGCCGTGGTTGCGTTTTAATTAGCTCCATAAATAATTATGCCTCGGAGACACCAAATCTGCCTTGCAGGCTCTTCCCCACACCAATAGATCCATCTTCTTTCACACATTTTACTGATTAAACAAACCTGTGTTCCGCACTTTAAATGCCAAGGTTGCACCGGTCCCGTCTCCAGCACTATCTATAAACACATCTGCCACTACTGAATGGTAAAATCCCATGTCACAAGCCAGCCCGGCAGGTGGTTTCCACCCACCTTGACACATCACAAGTGTTATGTGCCAGCCTTCCAATCCACGTTCTGCCCCCCACTCTGCTTCTGTCGGAGAGCCTGATCTTGGTTTTTTTTTTCTCCAGAGCCGGGTGTGTAAGACTCATCTTTCCATCCAGAGCATCAGGAAGCCTCAATTAAGGGCCACGGGTGGCAAGGGGGTGGTTGAGGGGGAGGAGGGGGACATCAGGTGGGAGGCTGGGGTTAGCAGAGCTGAGAGCCTAGCTGTTCTGATGGCTGTCACCAGGCCTGCTGACATCCCACGCCTCGACAGGTAAACTGGGTAAACTGTCAGTTGACCCATGTGTTCACTTTGATAAAGGCACCATTAAAAAAAAGAACGCGCCGTGTGTCAACTTCAGTCTCTGGAGAAAGAGGGAATCCTTTTGTACCGAAAGATATGGGTTGTTGAACATTCTACTCTTCATCCCCCTAGCTTCTCCGGAAGTGTGGGAGGTTCCACTTGCTTAGTACTTAATGGGGGACTAGCACAGAGAAGCCTAAATGACACCACAGGAGGGTGGGCCCTGGGGAGACCGAGCTTGCCCAGCTGTGGCGATTGTGGGCATGGGTGATCTTTCTCTTCCATGGTATGTGAATCCAGTCCGATATGGCAGGTGCTTTGCAGAGCTGGGAGTCCATTAAAAAAAAAAAACAAAAAACTGTTCTGAGCTAAAGTTTTCAGAAGGAGCTTCAGCACAGGGGCCCGCGGTTTAATTTGTCTGCCAGTGGAGAGTGCGCCTCTCCCACCCCACGCTGCTGCAGGCATGCTCTAGTTAGGAACTGAGTGCTCCCCCGCCAGATGCCAGGTGAGAGGGTTACTGAGCATGGCTTTCAGAACAGTGGGTTTTATAGCAGGCTTGGAGGATCTGCTCGGCCTCATTTGCATCCAGAATGACAGCCTAGGAAAAGGCCACTGGAAGCCCAGTTCAGCCTCCTCCGGCTCCAGTGCCAGTCACAGGTCACTTTAAGCCAACAGCTGGTGAGGGTATTTTTAAACCACATCTGTAGCTTTAGCTGGGAGCTCTCCTGGGGGAGTCAGGACAGCCATGAGAGACACATGGCTGGGGAAAGATGAAAACATTGGCAGTTGTACGTGGCCCAGGCCCAGAAGCTGCCTGGCTCTGGTTTTGTGATTCCACATGACAACGGGGCTGCGATGGATGGGAGACTTTTTGCACAAGAGGAGCTAATGGCTGCATGCTGGGAGGGACAGAAACCCTCTTTCTACCCCTAAAAGAACACACCGTTCTGAAAAGTGGCTTCTGCTCCAGAATCCAAGTCGGATTTCCCCTTACACAGCATGGAAATACACAGTGTCCAAGAAGGCTTGGAGGGCGCCTTGGTGCTCTCTTGACAAGGAGCAGCAAAGTGTTCTCTGTCTGCTAGGCTGGTCACTCTCTTCTCTTTTCTGTGGTGACAACTGAAGAGACCTCATTATATAAAAGAGTTTTATTCTCCACATAGGCCAGTGAGGACACACACACACACACACACACACACACACACACACACACACACACGCACACAGACTCATGCTCACACATGCACACACATACTCACACACACACACACACACACACACACAGACACTCACATGCTTCTCTCAGAACACTGCCCTTCCTTAAGTATGCTCAAGATGTATAGAAGTATTCAAAATTCTGGAAACTCATAGGCACATATATTAAAAAACCCAATTTCAAATGGTACCTATACTAAAAAAACCCAATTTCAAATGGTGCCTCCTTTGGGCTATCCAGCTAAACAACACGTATTCTTCCACCAAACCATAGCTACGGAGGCACAAGGAAAACCTGTTTCCCAAAGGCAGGCCACCATGCCATCTGGCTGTTGTACCACCCACCTCCTTTCTTGATAAACTCCAGTAATAATATGAACGAAATCCCTGCATTTCACTGCAACAACCATGAAAATGTAAACGCAGTGAGAGGATTTTGAGTGGGCCACAAAAATGCTTTATTCCAGAGACTGCATGGGGCGAGGGAAATCTACCGTTGAGTCTTGAACCTATTCCACAGGACGTAAATAAGCCAGCTCCTGTTTCTGAAGGCTATGTGTCGATTGGAAGACCTGCAACATCATGTAAGGTAGGTAGGTCAGGATCCTGGGGAAATGCAGACTCGGCCATTTCCCGGAACAAGTTGCCCATTTGGCCCAAATACAAGGGCTGTGATGCCACACAGGCACGTGGCAGGAGCCCTGGGCACTTCTCACTAACAAAGCACAGGTCCTCTGAATGCAGCCCAGAGCAGGAAGGAGACCGCTCGGTCTGCGCCTCCCCACGAGAATGTTGTGTGAAGGGACGCCTATGCTGTTGTCCTCACACAGCGGAGTCTGGGGTTGGATCAGACTCACACATGGGTCCTTTTCTAGTTGTAGAGATGGCAAAGTGGTCAAACTTGTGCCAACTCTGGGGCTCTGTGGGAGTGACTGGGGGCCCCAGTCATCAGAGGAGCTGGACAATGGTGACTAGAGTTACCCTCTGACACATTTGCTCTCCCTGGTCCCAAGCCTCAGAGCAGAGATGCCCTCGAGTGGCCCACAGCATGGGCGAAGGGGATCCTGTCACACACGTCCATGGGTCACTCGGGTTGAGCGCAGGGTGGTATGGTGGAAAACTGTGAGGAAGAAGAGGAGCACATGTATTTTCACATTTGACTTGCTGGTGTTGCCCCTCCGTTTCACTGTGGTCTTTAAGGAGTGGCTTGGGGTGTGTGTGAGTGTCACCTGCAAACAATGACACATGCAATCTGCCTTCCATTCATACCTGAAAGGGACAAGTCCATGTTCCATGTAACCGAAAGGGGTTATGTACTTACTAATATGGACTGTATGTGTCCGAACACGTGTGCACATGTTGGGGGTGAGGCACTGTAAGTCCTTGTGGGAATGTGTGCGCATGTATGTATGTGTGTGGAGGGTGGGGGTTTATGGACATACTAGCAGGGAATGTGTATGTGTGTATGCGTGTGCATGCGAAGTGCAGGGGATTATAGACGTACTAATAGAAACACATATGTGCACGCCTAAGTGTGTGTGCGTGGCATGGGTTATGGGCCAACTAACAGGGAATCTGCATATGCGCATCTGTGCATGTGTGCGTCCCCAGGGCTCTGTGTATATTCATGTCACCTAGAAGTATTCTTTATTTTTACTGCCTGCTTTGCTCAGGCGGCAGACAGCATTAAGATCAGCAGCAGCCTCTAAATTATAGATCGGCTCGCCGCGTACACTGTGTCACTCATTAGCCACGTCATCCTGAGGCTCTGCGCAACCGTAAATTAAGTAACACAATAGCTGCAGGGAAATTAGGTGAATAATTTTCTCATTAAACTAAAAACTTGGGGAAGCTTCTGGTTACTTCCAGGCTGCTCCTGAGACAATACAGAGCCACGAACAGACAAGCGGCAGGACTGTGACTGCCAAGGGTGCCGTTCTTCAGAGCGAGTTAGGTGTGGTTTACATTAAAAATAGAACAGGCTCCCGCAAACAGACTTGTATTTATATGGAATGTTGCCAACAACTGTCATTTTACATTAGTCAGAGAAATCCCACGGGTCCGTTGTAAGTATTAAATGTGGCGATTTTTTTTTTTGTTTACCGACAAAACATAATAAAAAGACCACAGGCTCCTGGATGACATTCGGGGGATTTCCCACCCCCCCTCATTCCCTCAAGTTATTCATAAAATAAACATGTGTTCCCTGTCCCTGCTGCCCTGCTTTTCGAGGGTTTCCTGACAGGGGACTAAGACCAACTGGCAGAGTGGCGCCCTGCTCCCGGGACCCCCAGCCAGCAGCTCCTCCTCCAGCTGTGTCTGCACGTGTTGTTCCAAAGAACAGCTTCCTGTCCCATTCTGGAACCCATCTTAACCAGTGTGACAAGCAGAGAAGTCCAGAGATTCAGAAAGAGTAGCACACGTGCGTGTGTGTGTGCACCCATGCTAGTGTGTATGTGTGTGTGTGCATGAGAGGAGAGAGAGAGAGCGGGGGTGGGGGGATGACACGCATGTGCACACGTTCATGTCTCAATTGCTCTCCACATTATTTTATGAGCCAGCCTCTCACTGAACCCAGAGCTCGCTAGTCCAGCTGGGCTGTCTGCCCAGTGAGCTCTAGGGACCCTCTGTCTTTGCCTCCCCAGTGCTGCAATTATAGGCGTGTGCCAACATTGTTTTTCTGTGGATACTGGTGACTGAAACTCAGTTCCTCACGTTTGCAGGACATGTACTTTACTGAACCTAGTCCTGGTTTCCAGGCCCAAGGAGGGACTTTTTTTTTTTTTTTTTTTTGATGTAGTCCAGGTTGGACCTTTTTTTTTTTGATGTAGTCCAGGCTATACATCTGAAGGACAGGATTTATTTCTTGCTGTCACAACAGTGAACATTCCAGTGAAGGCTGTGAAACTACCCAAAACTAGAAAAAAAGAGGATTCAAACAGAACCAACCTGGCTGACCTTCCCCAGGTCACTACGCAGAGTGCGTTAAGAAGGCCAAAGTGATGGGAGGCCAAGCACACAACACGCGGCTCTGAGCAGAAGCCCAGGACATCTTCGCAGAGGCTCTCTGAGTGTGGAATGTGGCAATGCTGACACATGATCTGCCTTCAGTGTTCAGCGGTGACTCCAATAGATGAGCACACATGACGGTGATGTCATGGCACACATGATGCTGGGAAATCTGGTCCGTGTGACCACACAGATTATCATGAACACGGATCTATGCTGCTCACACAAGCTTTGAGGTTCTCACTGACCCCTCGGAGTGTGAAGGGGTCCTAAGGTCTACCTGGGGACTGCTGCTGATTTAGGGAGCCTGCTGCACATGCTCCCCAGGACTGATGGTGTGGGCACACCCGTTTAACCATTTTCTCCATGGCAAACAGCTTACCACTCCCTGTGATGCAGCCTAACCCTGATTCTGGTGGGTACCTGTTGCCATGACAAAAAAAAAAAAAAAAAAAAAAAAAAAAAAAAAAAAAATCATCCTCTCCACCTCTCTCCTCAACATCTAGCTGATGGGTGCGCACAGTTCCTGGTGGTCACACTTCCTGTCACAGTCTTTACGATAGGGGCGCTAATCTGAATACCCCGTTCTCTTCTCTTATAGCTTTGTCAGCTGGTACAAATAAGTGAGACGGCAATAACTCTATTTTCTAGAAAATACTCTCTCATCCTGGATATTAAATTCATTTGAAATTTAGATAGATGGGACTGTTTCCACCCTAATTTACAATGATTTGCTGATAAGAAGGAGTAACAACGCCCTGGTCTGTGGGAGTCCCCTCGAGGATCCCTCAGTCACTGTCGCTTCCTCACTCTGCTCTCAACAACATTCATCTGGGTCAGAGAGTCCTCAGAAGACAGTTCATGCTTCATTCCCCTGCCAAGGCAGGAGGCAATCCATTGCTCTCGCCAGGCCCAGCATCAGCAAACAGGCGCACGCACACACACATACACACACACACACACACACACACACACACACACACACACACACTGGGTATGGATGGGCCATGAGGGAGGAATGAACCTTTATGTTCCCCTAGATGTCAGGTCTGTAGTCCTAGACAGCTCACCCATGGGAACAGAAAAAAAGCCACCCCAGAAAAATAACACCCCAAAGCTAAACCTTCCAGGTCAAAGGTCAGGCCATTTGCCAACATAAAGTGGCACACTTTTAAGAAGCAATCTCAGAAGTCCTTGCTGCTAAATTTGGTTAAGAATGTTGGAATTTCCTTCCTTAATGAAAACAGTCTTACAGGAAGGGAAGAAGTGATTAATTATGAACGCAGCTGCCATGTCCTAATTGTTAAAAATATTCAATTTAATTATTTAGAAAACATCTAGTCACAGTTTATGTTCATCTAGGGAGGGAGATTAAAAAACCCAATATAATTAGGAATGACATCATTACTAATTTGCAATTCAAGAATTCCTTCTAGAACATTCCTTCAACCCTTGGTGTACCTAACACTTCTGCCCCTGGAGTAAAAGGAGATGGTGGCACCCTGGGATTCGTGAGGGAAGATTCAGGAAGGATGGGGACATAGGGAATTGAAGCATCTTAATAGTATCTCTGAGGTATCTTTGGGGGCACTGGGTCATAAAAATGTCACCAAACACAAGAAGAAAAGACTCTCCACAGGCAAGAACCAACCAATAAGAAAAGTTAAGAATTGGATCACTAAAGACCAAGACATTGAAATTAACAAAGAGGGCAAATTACAGGATGATGAGAGATTAAGAGGACCTCAAACCAGAGGGGAGGGCTTTAGAAAAAAGGCAAACAGAACCTCTAAAGATAAACACAATTATTTAAAAAAAAATTACAGCTAGTGCTACCGAGATGTGCAGTGGATAAAGTGTTCACTGTGTGAGCGTAGAGAGGGACTGGGATTCAGCTCTGCAGCACCCACGGAAATGCTAGGTGGGTGTGGTAGTCCACCACAATCCCAGCACACGGGTGGCAAAGGTGGAATTCTTGGGGCAAGCTGGATAGTTAGACTAGACATATCAGTGTGTTCTGGGTTCGACTGGAAGACCCTGCCACCAATGAATAAAATGGAGAGTGATTGAGGAAGACTGCTGATGTCAACCTCGGGCCCCTGCATGAACACATACACAGACAAGCACATGCACCCTCACAGATAAATCAAAAGACATTAATGTGAGCTAGGAGTATACTGCATGCCTGTAATCCCAATACTTAGGAGGAGAACGTAGGAGGATTGACGCCAAACTCAAGGCCAGGCCTAGACTACATAGTGAGCCCCAAGCCTGCATTGCAGAGTCAGACCCTGCCTCAAAGTTTAAGAATAACAATCAAATATTTTATTAGGAAAGCCAAGGCAGAGAGAACATGCCAGGAAATATGAGATGGAGAAGACACAGAAATCAGTACACAGCACAGAGGGACAGAGCTTACAGGGGTCGGGGTGGGGGGCAAACATGGCTGCAGCAATATCTGGGTTCTCTTATGATAGTCGGCCCTGTTCAAGATGACTAATGGGGTACAGACCAACAGGAGAATGTTTGCCCAGCAAGCTCAGCGTCCTAGGTTTGATCTCCAATACCAAAATAAATAAAAAGAAATCTAATGAGAGGCTGGACTGATGCCTTAGCAGTTCAGAGCACTTGCTGCTTGTCCAAAGGACCTGCCTTCCCTCCCAGCATCAGGTCTGGGGAGGCTCACAACGGCCTGTAACTCCAGCTCAGGGGAGATCTGACACCTCTTCTGTCCCCAGAGGCACCACACACACACACACACACACACACACACACACACACACACACACACACAGAGGATCTGACACCTCTTCCGGCCCCAGAGGCACTACACACATACACACACACACACACACACACACACACAGGATCTGACACCTCTTCTGTCCCCAGAGGCACTACACACACACACACACACACACACACACCCCACAGATACAAACAATTTTTAAAGAGCCCAATCAATTAAAATTGGGAAAAGTAAACAAGTCCCAGCCTAGTGCATGAGAGGCAAAATGCAGAACCGAGGGGAGGAAGCCAGACAAAAGAGGCCTGACAATTAGAATGACAGCTGATTTCTCAATGTAACCGTGAGTCCCAGGAGACACCACACTACTGTTTCCAAGTGCTGAGAGGAAAAAAAAAAATAGGAAACCTGTCAACCTAGAAGAATTGTGGATCCAACAAAGCAGCCTTTCACGAACCAGAGAAATGAAGATATTTTCAGAAACAAAACCAGGCCTGAAAAAAAACCCCCACCCCCACCAAGACTCTGTGAAGAAAGCTTCCCAGGTCAGGCCTCTGGGAGAGGATTCCAGAAGGAGGGTGGGGGGGGGGCAACCTGGGTAAGGGGAGTAGGAAGGACAGCAAGATGAACGCCCCCCTCGCATAGGCTCTGTCACGCAGGCTTGATCAAGGCCATCTCCCCAGCAGCATACCCCTTCTTCTCATCACATACACCCCCCTAGTGGACTCCCTCTGTTTGTATTCAACTTGCTGTTATTAATTCAATCTTAAAGAAAATACCAGGGCTGTGGATATGGCTGTGCCAGCAGGAAGACTCGAGCTGGGATCTCAGCATCCGTGTAAAAAGCCAGAGGTGGTAATCGGCGCCCCTAACTCCACCACTGGGAAGGCAGAGATGAGCGGGGCCTCTGGAGCTCACTAGGTATCCGGCTTCACTGGCAAGCTCCAGGCTCAGGGAGAGATGCTGACTCAAAACGTCAGGTGGAGAGCAAGAGAAGACATATCAGTGTGCTCACCTGGCCTACACACACACACACACACACACACACACACACACACACACACACAGACACACACATGCACACACACAGATACATGCACATGCACACACACAGACACACACACATGCACATACATACAGATACACAGACACACACACGTACGCATGCACAGGCACACACACACCCAAATCCTCCTCGGCATCTCCTACTTTTCGCTGTATGCCTTGCTTTCCTTGGCAATCTCTGCCTTCTCTTTCACATTTCCTGTCTTCCAGTCTGTCTAAAGTTAGCTCCAAACAGCTTTTTTGCTCCTTATTTGTGCACCAAAGCTATGCTCGCTGCCAGATCAGTCCTGCTTGAATGTAGCTTGGAGGTGGCAACCCCTCTCACACCGCCCATGGACATGTCTCTTCCACTACTTTCTTGGCCTTTGTTTCTCCTGGTGAGTCTCAGGGACGAGGTGGCTTCTACCCAAATGTCCTTGGGGAGGTTTCTTCAGGGCGCCGTAAGGAAGCACAAACTTCTAAGGATGGGTGGCAAGTAATGACAGCAGATCCCACTCCCATAGTTCCAGAGGCCAGGTGTCAGCCGGACATACCCTCTGAAGGCCCTGGGGGAGGGGACCTCCTGTCCCATCCTCCTGCGGCTTCCAGAAGGCCCTGGCTTGCAAGTACATTAGTCATCTTCCTCCTTTTTCATCCCGTGTCCTCGTGGACTCTTGTCTAATCATCACTTAAAAAAAAAAGACCCCAGTCACATTGAACATAGATAGAGCTGCCTTAATCCGGAATCTGAATCACCTTAACTTGAACACACACACACACACACACACACTCACACTCTCACACTTACACACACATACATATACACACATACACACACATAAACATATACACACACGCACACATACACATATGCACACACATGCACACATACACACAGACACATGCACATACACACATATACACACACACAGACACATGCACATACACACATATACACACAAACACACACAGACACACAATACACACACACACACCTGTTTCTACACACACCTGTTTCTACACACACCTGTTTCTACAAGAGTTCACACTAGGAGGTGCCAGAAGCTAATTGAATTTATTCCTCTCGGGGGCAAGCCAAGCCCTGACACCATTCTTCCAACTACAAGCACCCCCACCTCAGCTGCAAAGGGTCAGGGCCTCCATCTTCTCCCCAGGCCAGATGGTAGTTCACCACAGAACTCCTGGGATGGAAGCATCTCTCCTCACTAACTTTCCATTTTGCATTTCATTGATTAAAATTTGGGGAGACTCAGGCCATGAGGCCCCTCTGTCCTGGAAGCTCAGCTTAGGGGTGCAGGTGTCACATGGGGCGCTGAGGCAGCACCATCGCAGCTGGCCCAAATCAGGACCCCCCCCCCCGTCTTGCCCACTGGTCTCCTGATGCCCACATCCTCCAGAAGCACCAGACAACCACCCACAGACACCTTTAATCTGACTGTTTCTGCAAAGACCCTATTTCTACATGAGGTCACAGCACTGGGGTTAGGAACTTATCTTTCTATGGGACAAGATCAAGGATCAGTCTGCAAGCGTGTGTCGTGTCCACCCTTCTGTCACCACCTTGGCCAGGTATACTGGTGTGACTCACTGGATCTTCTCGCCTGTGCCTCCCAGAGGCTGGCCTCCCTCAGCCTGCTCGCTGCAGCCCAGCAAGAGGGGCTTTTTGCACTAAGCACCCAGACCCTGTGGCCCCATGCTCACTTGTATGGTATGGGTGCCAGTGGCCTGTGAGGCCCTCTGGCCATGGCCCACCCCAACTCGGTGACCTCACGTTCTCATTCGTTCTGCCATGGTCAAATGGCCTCCATACTATCCCTGCAAAGGACAAGCAGGACCCGAGTCCGAGCTGAAAGTCTCCACCATGACGCTTCTCCTCCAGGGGACAAACAGCCTTTCTCACACCCCAGGCTTCATTCGCATTCAGCACGCATGTCACAGAGAGCATCCTTACCGCCCATGGGCGGCCATCCTCAGCATCCCTTTTCTCTATAGTAACTGCCACTTGCCAGCAGCTCTGATTCCCCCAGGGGCCATGGCTACTTGTTAGGGTCCATCACGCCCACCAGCACGGAGAGTCCCACATGGAAGGGAGCTTTGCTGCTCCACGCATTGTGAACCCTAAGTGCCTCGAACAGAGCCTGGCTACACGCTGTTCCGATCTCTGTGGAAAGAAGGAATGGGCATTAACCACATGGGGTGACAATGCTGCCCACTTTGTGGAGCAGCAGAGGGAATGAGGACACTGAGAACATCCTCACAGGAAGGCTACTTCCAGCTGGGCGTGCAGGGTCTCAGTGGGCTCTGCCGCCATTGTGTGTCCTGTGCGTGTGAGAGGGCGGTCACATGCTGATTAACCTCAGACTTCTATTCTTGTGTCTAGGTTGGAATTTGCAGAGCAGCCAGTAAAAAGTAGAAATAAAAGACACAACTCCTAAGCCCTCCACATTTCACAAATGAAAATGGGAGAGATGAGCCTCAATCAATGGAGAAAAAAAGGAGAAACACATACACCCTATATATACACTCACATGCACATTCACACGCTCACACATGCATATACACACACATACACACACATACATACATACACACACAAAATCACATAACATGCACATATACAAACATACACACACTCACACATGGACATATGCATATATATACACACACACACGTACACAGACACACAGACATACCTACACACACTCACATAAAATACACACATACATACACGTACACTCACACACTCACACATACATACGCAAATTCATACATACATATATTCACATACAAAGACATGCATACACACCTACACTCACAATAAAATGCACCTAGACATACACACATCCATAGACACACATACACTCACACACATTCACACACTCACACATGCATACACACGTATACATACATGCATACACACATACGCACACACATGCACGTATACACCAAAGCAGAAAGTACTGGACAACAATAATGAGTTTAAGGCAAACAATAACTAAACAGACTTAGTTTCCAAAGTAAAAGAAGGGGCGAGCAGCCTAAGTTTAAAGAAAAATCCAGCCATTATGTTCCTTAACACACATGACCAGAACATAAGAACTATTTGACGTGAACTGGTAAACAACCTGAGTTTTAATGCTGAACGCAGCACCTGTGTGCACGGCGGTGGGAGGCGGGCTCACTGGGGACTGCAGGGATGGATCAGTGGGGAAAGGTGCTTGCTGCCAAGCCTGATGACCTGGCCCTTGCACCAGGAGCGAATCAGCTCTTAAAAACTGCCCTTTGACATCCACACACGAGCTGCGGCATGTGCACCAACACACACAGGTGTGCGCACACACCACTGCAAATAAATAAGTGAATGCAATGAAACATGTTCAGAGGAGGACGTTCAGTTCTAACTAGACTCATACATAGCCAATAACTTCCCCTTGAAATAAATAAAGCAACATGTTTATGAAAAAAAGACTCAAGGAGAAACTGACAGTGGGACATTTTGAAATACATGTTTTCTACACTTGGAAAATAAAATAGAAAAATGTACAAAATCATAAAGAGTTAAATGGACGTGGGGGTTGGTTTTGAGGGTGCTGGTCAACGGACCCGATCATAAGATTGGACAGTAAAGAGACATTCTCCTAAAATCTAACGCTGTGGTGGGGGTAAGAGAGATGTTCTATAGAGGTGGCAAACGCTCCCTCTGGGATGCTACGGCCTGAAATTCCATAAGGCCCCTGGCAGAAAGGAGGAGAGGAAGTTAAAGAGCCCGGGAAACTGGCGTATGAGGATGGTTCTACTGTGTGTGGTCACAGAACACGGCAGTGCGTGTGCTCCATGGGGAAGGCATGCTGGCGCACTGTTCCCAGGCTGTGAGGAACGTCCCTGGTACCGCTCCGTTGTACATCAGGACTGGGGACCAATGGAAGAGCGTATGGTGGAAAATTTGGCTGGCAGGGAGCAAGGGGTGGCAGGTCCTACAGCAGCAGAGGCCAGTGAAGGCCACTAGGACACAGGGCACGGGGGATGGGCACCTAACAATCTTGGTTAGCGGAAGCCCGGCAGAACGTCAAGGAGACTGGTGACGGTCATTTGACCAGAACATCTGTTAGCCAACTCTGGACCTGAGTCATGTTTCAGACCTTGAGCCCAGTGAAATAAGAGAGGGTAGGATGCTACAGAGAAAGAGCCCTGGATTCCACAGCAAGTTTATTCAAGGGATGATCCCTCAGAGGGCTACCACCATTTATTTGGACATGTGTGCATAAGGGAATGTTTTCTACCTGGAGGGGGGGAACTATTGGATGCAGATTTCAAGTTAACACTGAGACTCAGATACTGCAAGAGTTACCACGGTCATCCTGTTATACGGGGGCCTTATACTTCCTGGGCAAAGCCCACTTATGTGGGACAACCTGGGCTATGGGTCCATATGGTGGTCATTTCTTGTGTCTTCTAGCATGTAATGGGGATTCGCCTACTGAGTTGCTTTAGCCCCACATCCAAGCCCCAGATCTGTCAGGTATGCAGGGGGAGGGGGGGCTGCTTAAATTACTCCTTTCTTGTGTCGGTTGAGATAGCGATCCAAAACTTCCCAAGAAGATGGTGAGGATGCGTGCCTACCTTGAGCACCTAAAGGAAGTTGGGGTGGCTTCTACCTCTAATGTGGCCCCTGCAGAAAGCAGAAGGCACTGAAGGACGACTGTGGTGACTGTAGGCTCCACTGACAGGCAGGTCGATCAGTCACAACTACCAGCCTGAGGTCTAGAGCAGAGCATCATAGCCCCAAATAAACAGAACATCACAACCTCAGATATACAGAACACCACCACCTCAGATATACAGAGCACCATCACATCCTCAGATATACAGAACATCACAACCTCAGATATACAGAACATTACAACCTCAGATATACAGAACACCACCACAACCTCAGATAAACAGAACACCATCACAGCCTCAGATATACGGCACGCAATGAATAGTGAATGGTCTGTAGGCAGCTCCACTCTCTTCTACCTCAGAAAAAAGATTTACTTGTGCAGAATGGTAGAACTATTAACACACAATTTCTATCAAATGAGCAAAATTAAATTGAGCAAAAACAAGTACAAGGAGAAAGACAAGCATAGTTGCAACCGTTTCCGTTTGAGATGCTAGCCAGTGCAATCGAGCCAGATATAGGAGATCAAGGACATGGAGACCACAGAGCAAAACACTGAGACTTTTATCATGATCAAATGATGGGATACACACAGCGCATATAGGATTCAAGAGATAAACTATTACACGGAACCAACTTAGAGATGCTGGCATGAGGTCAACGCACATAAAAAAAAAAAAACAAAAAAAACTGTACTTCTCTGTGTCAGCAGCCATAAAATACAAAACGAAGAGTGCTAGAAAAGCATCCAAAACATCAACTCCCAAGGAATAAATCTGACAAGAGCACAAAGCCGCACACGCTGGCCCAGTGCAGGCTGGGACCTAACTGCGCTCACAATGGAATCGCCGCGGTCCCCACATGGTGGTTAGAAATGACCGAGTACATGGACTAATATTTACATGTATCATGTCTGCCCTCCTCACTGCTCAAAGTGTACCCTTCTTCCAAGCCTCCACGCAGTATCTCCTCCTAAGAGGACCTGCCCGTCATCCTCTTCAGTAAGGCGATATCTTTTCAGCCTACCTGTGAGTGTTAATCAGGATAGGGCCCGTGGTCTGTTGACATTTTGTCTTAGATAAAGAGAGTGGGGACAGTCTCTGGCCCTCTCCTGAGTTTCCAGCCTCTCCTCCTAACCAGTCACATGCAATCATGTTCTAATTGCACCTTGGGGTCTGAGGAGATTGGCTAGAGCACACAGGCTGGGATGAGGGACAGGGCTCCATCTGCAGCACAGGGAGACTCTCCCATGCAGGTGCTCTGGGCTCACGCCCATTTCTGTCAGAAAGCCCTCCCCATGCTCTATAAGTAAGTTCAATAAACTCATCGCTTCCGTGGCGGGGATTCTGATGGAGCGCCTTTGTCCTTTGTCCTTAGAGCCCTGGGAAGGGCAGTAGAGTCTGTTCACATCCCTCAGGGAAGGAACTTTAGCAAAATCCCATAGCGGGGCCAATCCATGCTCTAACTCTCCTTTGAAGTATCCGTCACCACGTTTCAGCAGCGTATCATGTGGGCGACTGTCCAGTGTCCATCTTCCCTATTGGATGGTAGACCCCACCATGAGAAATGTGCCTGGTATAAGAAAGTGCCCCCAGGACACTCACTGACTGCCTGGTCTAATGAATTTGCTTTGGCTTCTTAGAGAGTTCATCCCAAACACACAACTTCAACGCAGCCTTCACAGCTTCCATTTCCCCTAAGAGATCCACCCTCACTTGCCACCCTCCATCCATCCGCACGACTTACCCCGAGGCACTCGCTTGTTCCAGGGGCTGTGCTATTCTAGGGACACAGCCATAACTAAGACATATGACATCTAAGAGATGCTCTCACGGTTAGCAGGTGGGACTGTGACACAAGGAGAAAGGTTTTCTTATCTGGTTGCAGAGGAGAGGGGTCTTCTGCTTCTTGCAGCATTTTGTTACCCCCACCCCCATAACCGAGGGAAGGCATCCCTCCTCTCTGCTTGTCACACACAATAATTGTCTCCCGTGGAATTCCAATTTGGTAGCTCTCCCGGGTGAGTAGTCATCTAAGAAAACCTTATTAATACAGTCAGAGCTTGTGGTAGCTGTGATTCATTTAAAACTAAGATGGAGGAGAAAAAAAAAAATCAATAACACTTAGCTCTGGTCACTTTACATTTTGCTGTAACCAAGGTAAGTGTCTCTTGTAAATACCCTGCCCCAAAATGTTTGTCAAACTCACCAGCCTCTGTCCCCAACCTCACTAATCCCCATGACTTTGTTCAACTGTGTTTTATTCACAATATACCAGGTGGTCACCCAGAAGAGAGTCCCCATGGACTTATCACTGAGTAAAGTCTCCTGGTTCCAGTGAATGGCTGCGGATAGACCCAAAACAGGGACATCAGAACAGCTCCACGTGCAGACTGGTGCTGCCCGGTGCTGCCCGGTGCAGCCCAGTGCTTCCCGGTGCAGTCTGGTGCTGCCTGGTGCTGCCTGGTGCCGCCTGGTGCCGCCTGGTGCAGCCCAGTGCTGCCTGGTGCTGCCTGGTGCCTCCCCTGATTAGCATGCTGCAATGCAAGTCAATTTCTGCCTTGAATACAGGCACACAGGCAGCCTGCACTCTGAGCAAGAAACTCTGAGCCAGGAAAGGGGTCTCCCTCAGACAGCCCAGGCACACGGGCTTGACGTCAGCTTTGCAAAACACCTTCCCTATGTTTTTTTTTTCAAGGTTGCTAGCTTCACATACCTGCCTGTTTTCCCAGGGGCTTCCTCCCACCCTCAGAGAAGCAGGCAGCATATCAACTATAAAAGCCCTGTGGCAGCCTCGGCCTCTGCCAGCAGAGCAATCACATTTTCCTGTGGGATGGAGAGACAGTCCCTGGCAGGGCAGTGGCAGAGGACCACGGGATCTACTCGGCCCTGCCCACTTTCTTGACCCATTATAAGCATCTCTTAAATATCTCCAGACAGGATGACGGCATCACAACCACACGCCCCCTTGTCTGGAAGTGTTGTGCCCAGCTCAGGATATTCCAGTCAGCCTGCCGCTGGCCCAGGGCAAGGGTGAGATGGGACACCTGCCACGTGGGTGTCATCCTGCTGAGCTGCTCTCAGAACGCTGGCATCTCCTCTACCTGCCGTTTGAACTCATCAAGCACAATCGAAAGGGCACACACAGAATTGCTTCCAGTTCACTAAAGCCCTTTGATGGAGCAGCCTACTTAGGAACGTGGGCAAAGCCCTGAGCAGGGCTTTCCACTCAGCCATCAGTCATTTCACTGATGCACATTTGTCAGCCCACTTGGGCCTCAAGCGACAGTGTCATCAGTCCCCGTTTGCAGATGAAGACAGGGACTTAAGTGACTTCCTGGAGGTCACACTGACTGACTGATCTCAAGCTACACTCACCCTTCCAATAACTGACACCACTGACCAGAGAAGCTCCAAGGTTCTGGGCCCCAAGCCCTCCAAGGCCCACGCTGGAGAGGGCACAGGGAATGGCTGCCTTAGACCTCATCATCCCCAAGAGTCATCAGATAAATAAACAATTTCACCACACTCAGCTCTCCCACAGGCACATGAGCTTTTGGGGGGACCCTGACTCATCATCTAGTCTTAAAAGCTACCATCCCTGAGAATCATCCTGCTTCCTCCAGATCTTTCTTTCATATCCTCTTGCACATAAAGGCCTTTCCTCCTGCTGTGTCAGGTACTGTATGCTCTGTGTCCCTTAATCTCTTTTGGGCTCTGTGGTGTCCCTCCAAAACCTACGTCCACTCAAAACCTCAAGTCGAACCTCGTTCGGAAGAAGGTTGTTAGCTTTAATAATCAACTCGGCACCACCTCAAATCACAGGGAAGAAAACCTCTATGGGGGAATTGCCCCGATGAGTTCAGTGACATGAGAAGACCTAGCCTACCTTGAGTGGCACCATTCCCTAGGCAAGACACCTTGAATGATACAAAGTAGAGAAACCGAGCTGAGCACAAGGTAGATGAGCAGTGGGCATGCATGCACACAGTAGGCACACATGCAGCACACAGTAGGTAAGCATGCACTTGTTCTTTCTCTGCTGCTGACTGTGAATGTGATGAACTGTTCCAGGTTCCTGCCTCAGCTTCCCCACAGCAATGAGGTGTAAGCTGGAATTGTAAGCAGGACAAACTCTTTCTCCTCAATGTGGCTTTTTAACAGAGTATTTTTATCACAGCGACAGATATGAGGTCATGGCAAAGGTTTGGAGATGCAGATGGTTAAGATGAGGTCATAGAGACTAGACCCAATGGTAATATCGTTATGAGAAGGTCATGAGAAGATGGAGGGAAGAGAAGGTGGAACGGAGACAGATATGTGTGGAAAACACCAGACTGGTCTCACATGCTTACAAATCACATGGCAAGATGCCAGCATTACCGGAAGCCCCTAGAATCTCAGCGTCTGGAAGGGTTCTCAGCCAGAACCTCTGCTGAGAAAATCTCCCTCCTATACCTTGATGCCTGCCATGGCTCCTATTGTCAACTTGAAAGGATTCTGGTGAAAAGCCCCCAACATGCTGGCAAGGATTACCTGGATCAGCTTAGCCTCTGCACCCATGGCAGTACCAGGCCACTGGGAGGGGTCTTAGTTTAAATTAAAAGGTGGAAATAACTACAGTCCTCTGCTTCCTGACTGTTGACACGGCCTGACCAGCTGCCACAGCTTCTGCCACCAATGCATCCACACCGTGAGGGTCTGTGTGACCCCCCCAACTATGAGCACAAATGATCCCTTTTCTCTTTAAGTTGATTTTGCCAGGGATTTCTTCATCACAGCATCAGGAAAGGTTGCCTAGACAATGACGTCACGTGTTAGTCTTAAAACAACGGGACAATGAATGGTTTTGTTGTTGTTGTTGTTTTGCTTTCTTGGTTTGAAGGCCACTCAGCTTGTAGTTCTTTACTGCAAGTGTATAAGGAGATTTTTTTCCTTCTTTTTTATTAATTTATTCATATTACATCTCAATGGTTATCCCATCCCTTGTATCCTCCCATTCCTCCCTCCCTCCCATTTTCCCCTTACTCCCCTGCCTTATGACTGTGACTGAGGGGGACCTCTTCCCCCTTTATATGCTCATAGGGTATCAAGTATCTTCTTGGTAGCCTGCTATCCTTCCTCTGAGTGCCACCAGGCCTCCCCTTCCAGGGGACGTGGTCAAATATGGGGCATCAGAGTTTGTGTGAAAGTCAGACCCATTCTCCACTCAACTGTGGAGAATGTCCTGCCCATTGGCTAGATCTGGGTAGGGGTTTGAAGTTTACTGCACGTATTGTCCTTGGCTGGTGCCATAGTTTGAGCAGGACCCCTGGGCCCAAATCTGCTTATCATAATGTTCTTCTTGTAGGTTTCTAGGACCCTCTGGATCCTTCTACTTTACCATTCTCCCATGCTTCTCTCATCTATAGTCCCAGTAGGATATCCTCCCCTCTGTCCCAGTTTTCTGGTAGGAGATTTTTTTAAAAGCATGGTCCTAAAGGGAAAATGTCCTGCCAGCTGTCAGGTGAGACATCAGCTTCAGAACTACCTCGAGGACTGTGCACACTAAGCCAGTTCATAGGAGACCAGCCTGGGTCCAAGCCAAGCCTTGCTGCCTTCCTCCGCCACTCTGAATCATGGACCCCATGCACACAGGGCTCCCTCTGACTTCCAGGTTCCAAATTCTTTACCTAGGACACACAGAACCAAACGCTGCCACCCCTCTTCTACCCGAGGCCCGGACTAGCCCTCCCCAAGAGCTCCACATAAACCTGACAACAGCATCAACGTGTCTCCAACTCCACGCTCTCATGCTCCCTTTCTGAAGGCACAGAAGCCAAGATAACGTGGGCAGGTTTAACACGAGCCTTGGTCCCCACGCTGCTCCGTGCCATCGGGACCAGCTGAACTGCAGCTTCGGACACGTCCTCATCCATTCCTTGTGCTCTCTGACACCCATCACTGACCCTGAAGTACAAAAACCCCTTCAGCGGCCTCATGCCTCCAATCTCTTTCTCTGAATCTAATCATTTCTCATGTCCACTTCTCAAGGTCATGTCTGCCCTTCAGCCGGAGTCTCAGGATGATTAGAACTCGGGAATGCTGCCTGCTGCTTGGAGGGGAAGGTTGGGTCTGGTGGGGGTCGGGGGCAGTTACTGCCAGGCCTTAGATGAACAGTGAAGCAATTTGGGGGCCCTGGAGTGCACTTGAAGCTGTGCCCCATAAATGAAGAATGGGGGTGGATTGATTTATAACCCGGAGGGAGAAAACTGTGTCCAGAATACAAACGGTCTGCCCACTGCGCATAGAATCCCACAGTCAAGCCGTGGCTCCAAGCAGTGCTCTGTCTTTTGTGGTGTTCCTCTTTCCTCCACCCCTGTCGCAGGCTACGTGGAATCTAGTTTACATTGCTGGTAGCCATGATTTAAAGAAGCAATTGTGCTCAACTGGCAATGGTGGCTGAGGACCGTGGACAGAGCTGTAGACTCTTGCCTCACCCAGAGCTTGTTGAGTCTCAGTCCCCCAAGGTCCTCCAGGGTCCTTTCCTGTCTGCTACTAGGCAGAAGTAAGAACGCATCCTGCCATGCAGCAGTCTCCTCTTCAGCAGCCTTCAGGATAGCTGAAGGATGGAGAATCCTACCGACAGTCTCAGTCTGCCTTTGGGGAGTTGGAACACTACAACATTCATGGAAGAGAGACAGAGAGTGTGATCTAGAAGTGACCTGTGTCCACTGCCCAGCCTGGAGAATGCACCCTCCCAGGAAACAAGCTTTCAGCCCTATAGAGAATTTACTCGAGAATATTTGGATTGGTTTAACTGCCTTACTTGGGTTGGAGTTTTGAGTCCTGGATAAAGAAAACAAAAGTCTTCAAAATACACTCACATTCCTGGAGCCCATTGCCCAGGGTTTGTGCCCCCAGCAGTTGTAACTGCCTGTCAAGGAGGGCTGGCAGCTGAGGGCACCTTCCCCACCTGGCTTCTTGTTTTGTGTGCACTGTCTCTCCACACACCCTTTCTTAGTGTGTCAGGCTAACCATCGAAACACACACAAGGTAACTGAGGACAATTCAATCTTATGAATTTAAGAAGAAGCATGCCTTAATTCTGGATTTAATATGACATCTCCATGATTCTAGGAAATCAATCTTTCGCCCTGAGTAAGGGTATTAAGTCAACAAAACCTAGTGTTGGTATCCAGAAAGTCTCCTAAACCTCTTTCAATGTTAGGAGAAAGATAATAGCTGCCAAGGAGGATGCCTGAAGAGACAGGGTGGTACCAGAGGAGGATGTCTACAGGGACACAGGATGCCAAGGAGGATGCCTGGAAAGACTGTGTGGTATCCGAGGAGGATGCCTACAGGGACACAGGATGCCAAGGAGGATGCCTGGAGAGACTGTGTGGTACCCGAGGAGGATGCCTACAGGGACACAGGATGCCAAGGAGGATGCCTGGAGAGACAGTGTGGTACCTGAGGAGGATGCCTACAGGGACACAGGATGCCAAGGAGGATGCCTGAAGAGCCCAGTTAAGCATCCACATACACCATGGCTCTGCATTGAAGGCTAGAGTGGTAGATAGCTCTGCTTTCCCTGGAGTGGTCCACGGATACCACACAGCACCAAGCACGAAGACAGCAGGATTCCTCTTGTAGCTCGCTCTCTGCAAGCCGACTCAAAACCGTATGTCAAAACATAAAGCAACTAGCATAGCCGTAATGAACTTTGAAAAAGGAAACCATAGTTTGGAAACCGAATTGCCCAACTTTAAGACGTACACAGACCTATAGCAATCAGGTCAGCGTGATACTGGTGATGGAGATTAAAGGCATCTAGACTGACAGATCAGAATGGGCATACCAGAAACAAACTCCATAATGAATGACTGGTTTTGCTCATCAAAGTACAAGGCAAATTTGAGGATGAAAGAACAGCTTTCACCAATAAGTGGATTTGGAGCAATAGGTCATCTATATGCAGCAAGCAAACAACCCCTCAATGTTAACCACACACATTGTAGAAGAGGTGAATACAACACAGATCACACAGGAAGCGGGGGCAGGGGGGGAGACATAGAAGCGAGGCGTGCATCACCAGGAAGGGGCTGGCTCCTCTGCATCTGTCACTTGTTCAGCTCTCTTCACGTGCCCGTCATTTCATAAGTCCCCATCTGTCCACCTGATTTAAAACGGCTAAGAGCACTGGCTGCACTTGCAGAGGACCTGGGTTCAGTTCCCAGCACCCACATAGTTAGCTGTTCACAAACATCTGTTCTTCCAGTTTCATGGGATCTGACCCCCTCTTCTGAGCTCCACGGGCACCAGGAATGCATGTGGTTCACATACATACACGGAGACAAACGCCCAGACACAGAAAATAAATCCTAAAAATAACGGTGCCTCTGCTTTGTTTTCCCCATGATTCTCACTGCCATGTGACCTGCATGTGCATCATGTGACATGCGTGTGTATCATGTGACATGTACGTGGTATCCTAGTTCTCAGTGTCCTAGCTCTCTAGTCTAGAATGTGTCCCCCAAAGCCACCACATCTCTACTACCTAGAAGGGTCTTTATCCCTGTATATCTTGTAGGAAGGGCAAACTTGAAGTTCTTGTGGGTGGGTTAATGTTCCCCTCCCCCTACTGGGAGACTTGTCTAGTGAGAGAGCGTCCTCTTCAGTCTCTACAGCCCCTGCTAGGAGGAATCTCAGCTGTAGTTCCCTGTCATATCCTTCCAGGATTCTACCCTGACTTGGGTCTGCAGCTTGTCACAGAGATGCTCCCAACCACAGTTTCTGTTTTCTCTATAGGCCTTCTGTGCTCCTGCCCCTACTCTCCCCAGGTCTGATCCGCACCCTCATATCTCCCTGCACCCCCTCTCCTACCTGTTAACTCTCTTCACCCACTGCCTCTGTCTAATCTATTCCCCTTCTGAGGGGAATTTAGTTTTCTGCCCTGGATCCTGCTTGTTACTTATCTTCTTTGGGTCTGTATATTATAGTTTGTTAATCTTGTACTATATGGTTAAAATATACTTATAAGTGAATACATAGGTGGATGAGAAGAAGGGCTCCCCTTTTCTGAGGATTAGGGGAGGGGAAGGGGAAGAGGGAGGGAGGGACTTGGAGGGGAGGAGGGATGGGGCTAAAAGCAGGTTGTAAAGTGAATGACCAAATAAAAGAAAGAAGAAAAGAAAAAAAAAACTTCTAATTTTTAAAAATTAAAAAAAGAAAGTTAAAAACAAAAAGAATGGGTCTTAGTATCTGTTCAATAAATGCTCGTTATCAGAGGGAAACCATAACACTTCACAGAGATGGGGTTGTGGCTCAGCAGGCTACCAAGCTAGCGGTGCTGGGGACAGAGATACTCAGCAAGATGGCGGAGTGGTCAAGAGGGCTTACTGAGGACCTAGTTTCAGTTCTCAGCACCCACAGCTCATCACCATCTGTAACTCCAGTTCCCGGGGATCCTGTACCCTCTTCCGGCCCTTGTGGACATTGCAGTCATGTAGAACACACACAAGCAGGTAGACAAACATCTATACACATGAAATAAAAATAAATAAATCTTACTGTTTAAGAAGTGGTGCCATACACCTGTAACCCAGCCCTCGGGCTGAGGCAGGAGAATCAGACTGTGGGTCCCAGGCGAGTCTGAGTGGCTGTCCTAGTTAGGGTTACTATTCCTGTGACAGAACACTGTGACCAAAGAAACTTGGGTAGGGAAGGGTTTATTTCAGTTTACACTTCCAGGTAACAGCCCATCACTGAGGGAAGTTGGGACAGAAACGCTAACAGGGGAGGCAGGAGTTGATGCAGAGGCCATGGACAGGGGGTGCTTACTGGCTTGTATGGCTTCCTCATAACACCCAGGACCACCAGCCCAGGGCTGGCATCACCCATAGTGGGCTGGGCCCTCCCCTAACGGTCACTAATTAAGGATTGCCTAGAGCCCGATATCTTATTTAGTCAGGTGAGGCTCCCTCCTCTCAGAGACTTTAGCTTATATCAAGTTAATGTCAAGCCAGCCAGCACAGCTACAGAGCAAGACCCATCTTAAAACAGACAGTGAGGAACGTACAGCATAAGCTCATCTTGCAACAACGTGTGTGAGCGTGTGGGTTTATGGACGAGTGTGTGTGTCCACGAACACGTGTGGGGGCAGGGGAGGGTTGGACAGGATCCAAGAACACGTGTGGGGCCGGGGGCCGGTTGGATGGGGTCCACGAACACGTGTGGGGGCAGGGGAGGGTTGGACAGGATCCAAGAACACGTGTGGGGGCGGGGGACAGTTGGATGGGGTCCACGAACACGTGTGGGGGCAGGGGAGAGGGTTGGATGGGGTCCATAAACACGTGTGGGGGCGGGGGAGGGTTGGACGGGGTCCATGAACACGTGTGGGGGCAGGGGGGAGGGTTGGATGGGGTCCATGAACACATGTGGGGGCAGGGGGGAGGGTTGGACAGGGTCCATGAACACGTGTGGGGGCGGGGGGAGGGTTGGATGGGGTCCATGAACACATGTGGGGGCAGGGGGAGGGTTGGACGGGGTCCATGAACACGTGTGGGGGCAGGGGAGGGTTGGATGGGGTCCATGAACATGTGTGGGGGCAGGGGGGAGGGTTGGACAGGGTCCATGAACACGTGTGGGGGCGGGGGGAGGGTTGGATGGGGTCCATGAACACATGTGGGGGCAGGGGGGAGGGTTGGACGGGGTCCATGAACACGTGTGGGGGCAGGGGAGGGTTGGATGGGGTCCATGAACATGTGTGGGGGCAGGGGGGAGGGTTGGATGGGGTCCATGAACACATGTGGGGGCGGGGGGAGGGTTGGACGGGGTCCATGAACACGTGTGGGGGCGGGGGGAGGGTTGGACGGGGTCCATGAACACGTGTGGGGGTGGGGGGGAGGGTTGGATGGGGTCCATGAACACGTGTGGGGGCGGGGGGAGGGTTGGATGGGGTCCATGAACACGTGTGGGGGCGGGGGGAGGGTTGGACGGGGTCCATGAACACGTGTGGGGGCAGGCGGAGGGTTGGACGGGGTCCATGAACACGTATGGGGGCAGGGGGAGGGTTGGACAGGGGCATTTTCACTCCATAACTTTTTACTCTGCCTATATTTTGACAATATGTCATTTTATTAAAAAAATAAAGTTATTTCCTCTCGGGGACAGCTCCTCATCGCTTTAGTGTAAACTGTAGTATGTCGAAGCTCTACTCTTCGACAGGGAGAGCAATTCTGTCCCTCTCACAGCCGCAAGGTAGCAAAAAAGGAAGAAGCCAAGTAACATTTTTGTGACCATAAGAGTTCCTGAGAGTTTGACCTGTGCTAAGCACTGCCAGTTCAGCACAAGGACTTTCCCTACAGCAAATACATGCCCCCCTCGGTCACCGATGAGGAAAGTGAAACAGAGGTCACAGGTTTGTCCAAGGTCATTCCTGTACCCACAGCATCTGGACACCCTTCCCCTCTGGCCCTCATTACAGGGCACTGTCATTCTCTGGTCTTTTGTCCCACTCCATGGATAGGCCCTGCAGATGCAGAAGCCTCCTTCAGCTGTGGCATCGCTGTCCAGCACAACAGACACAGAGAGGACCTAACAGAGCAGGCTTAGTGAGCCCACAGGAATGACTGACACCTGAGAGAGACTCCCCCAAACCCTGCTTGAGAGCAAAGACCCCCATGAGGAGCCCTGACAGAGAGAAACCCACCGGGAGCTCCAACTTGGAAACAGATGAGGCCCCCCACCTCCCCACAATCTGTAGCATATGCATGTGAAAATACAAATCTTGTAACTGCAGATATTATAGGTGCATATTTCATTACCATCAGCGCTGCATATTTATAATTTACTGGTGTGTAAAAATGTATAAAGGCACAACTAGTGGTTGGTTAATGACAGCTGCCGTGGCAGGCCATATTTAGAGGATTTTTCATGTCACCGAAGTCTGGCCCGGAACAGAACGCCACATGCATAAAACAGGTGATGGTGGAAAGAGAAGAAACGGGCTGGGCTTTATGACAACTGCAGAGCTAGATGCACAAAGGCTGTGCCCACCACTGTCACCAAGAGGGAGCTGCTCCAAAGGG
This sequence comes from Acomys russatus, assembly GCF_903995435.1. Lineage (NCBI taxonomy): Eukaryota > Metazoa > Chordata > Mammalia > Rodentia > Muridae > Acomys > Acomys russatus. The sequence goes on from NC_067165.1 coordinate 42,703,780, forward strand.
GAGAAGGGATGCCACCTCTCAGGAGGGCCTTAGAAACACGAACCAGATGCTCGTGAGCCTGGTGCCAGCCTGCTTCAAAGTGCACGGCAACTACGGAGAGGAATCTGCATGGTAACACGGCCTATGCCTCTGCCGTATTGATGAGTGCATCATTTTATCGTGGAAACAGAAACCCCCCGTGTTTAACTGGTTTTCAACATCCTCATTAAGCAGAGAGGGGCCAGTACAGGTCCTGGGAGTTTACCCCGCGAGCCATGGCTCTGGTCTCACAAGTCTTCGATCCTGTGTGCTTGACAACAGGAGCCTGGCCCAGCAGCCTGGGAACTCAGAGCAGCTTGGCTCCTAGTGGGGCAGGTGGAGGCCTCCGCTGCAGAAGCGGAGCTAGCCTGGCATCTCTAAGGCCCAGCTGTCCTTGAAATGGGGGATCAGAGAGGAAGGCACCCTTACAAGCAGATACCCCAGTGTCCTCTGCACCCCTCAATGCCCATCGTGTCTTCCCTACTCTCCCAGGAAGACGGGAGGGTGCGGGCATTGCCTGGCCTGTCTGTGCTACTGGGGCGGGGCTGCTTGAAGATGTCATATCTACCCACTGACAGGTACCAGATTCCACACAGCATCTGTTGGTCAGGCAGAACTGGAATCTTCCCTTTGCTAGGAAGGGCTCTCCCAAAGCCTCATCTCGGGTACCCCCATGGTAATCCACAGGACCCCTTATAGTCCCCAGCAGTTTGATTAAACACGCATCTGTTTTCACTCAGTACAATTAAAGTGGGACCATATTTTTAAACTATCACTCTAAACAAGTCCAATTGCACTACAAATTAAAAAAAAAAAAAAAAAGAATAATTAAAGCCCATGCTTCCCCTAACAACACAGAGCAAGACAACTGCCAGATACTTTTAGTGAGCAATCTATGTAATTTAAAAAAGCCAGACCCCTAGTGTGCAAAGAACACTTCTCATGCCAGGTGTCTTGCTGCCCTTTGACCCTGGGGGCCAGCTGCTGCTGTGGTGGCTCCTCCATAATGTCACCCCATATATCTGGACCCCCAAATAATGGTGTGGAAGGCTCCCTGCAAATGCCCAGGCCGAGGCTTCTATTGGAAGGCACATTTAACACGGGCTCGCATAAAGAATGGCGAGTAATTGCCGCTTGAATCCAGTGTGTGCTGTATCTCATCTATGATACGCAATTTAAAAGCGATATTCTAGCAAGAGGACTTTATGACTTGCTGTCATGATAAATAAAAGTTTATGGCATAATGGAATTAATATTTACTTTGAGTGCAACGCGGTCTAGTCAAATAAAGTTGCCTGGGAATCACTTTGGACCCAGGGAGCATGAACATGTCACCCACTGACGACAGAACTCCAGTCCGCTCGTCTCCTCTGACTGCCGGCTAATGGTTCACAATCTTTTGCTGCTTTGGGTCCGATGCTATAAACTATTATTGTAGTTAGAGGTACCGATTTGCTGATGCATTCACTGTGGAAGGTTCCTGTGGAGTTGAGCGGCACGGGCAGGGTGGACTAGGAGCAGGGTGAAAAAAAAGGGAGAGAGGAAAGAGAGAGCGAGTGGTTCCCTCCAGGGTTGGAGGGTGGAAACCAGCTCTGGCCATGTGAGTCCCCCGCCTCCGGCATAGCTGCTTCCAGAAGGGAGCCTGGAAAGGGCATACAATCTCCAGCTTTACTGAGAAAAGAGTCTTTAAAAAGGAGTGCAGGCTCAAATCGAAATCGCACGGTGGCTGCCTGACTCAGGAGTAAATATATAGCATCGTATTTTTTTTTTTTTAACTTTATTCTAAATTGTGATGACTGAAGGGAGGAGAACACTCAGTCGGAGTCTTAGTGATCTCCAGTGAACTGCTGTTGTGCTTACCGTGAAGTGAGTGGCATGGGGGCTTCAGAACCCTTCACCACATGCCACTACATGGTTCCTTCTAAGACCCCAGGACTGAATTTGTGTCCACTGTCTTCTATTATTTACTGCTGCCCTGTAGATCCCCCACAATAAAACCAGGGTCTACCCTGATCCCAGGGGAGACAATAAGAAAGAAGGGTTGGAGGCCAGGAGGCTGGAGACGTCCGAGGGCCTCCATATGCATGGACTGAGAACTGGACTCCTGTCCCATTTTGGAGCTGGGCACTATTGCTCAAGGCCCCCAGGGAGGAGGGGGAGGTGGAGGGGTTGGTGGAAGATTCCAGGCAAATCGGGCACACCCACACCAGCTGTTGACTCTGGAGAGCTGCAGGCTCTGGGTATTGGAAACCACTTATGAGTCACAGGCAGCAGGAGGCAAACAGCCCGGACCATAAACAAGTGGGAGAATATTCCAGCAAATGCACAGATTAGTGGGGCAGGCTGGACCCTCCCTCGGCACAGCTCCCACTGAGTCATATGTGAAAAGGAAAGGCAAGAGATTGCGGGCGGCGCTCTCTGCAGCAGGAAGTCGAAGACGATTTCAATCTTCAGGCACACTGAGTACGTTTTATATAAAGCAATGAGGCTACTGCTTTGTATACTGCTGCACCCTGAAGGAGCAGTACCTCCCTAGGGTCCAATCCGTGCAAACAGGGGGAGCACGGAGCACTCAAAGGGACCCCCGCCCCCAGTCTCTCCACCAGAGTTTGAAACAAAATATTCAAGGCTTAAGTTTTTGGGGAAAGCAGGCCCAGAAAACAGAAAGTGCTTGCCTAATCTAAGGTTGCAGCGCCAGCAGAGGCAGAAACAAGCCTGGGGTGGCAGTGATAAAGCCAAGGGCTCTCAGTTCCGCTCATCACTGAGATGGAGCAGCTGGGAAGAAAGAGTAGCTGGGAGGCCAGGACACCCGAGGCAAGGAGAAGACAACACCAGGAAGTTCAAAGAAGGGCCACTCAAGGACCAACATTTTGGTGACTCCCGTCTGAACACAGCAGACACCAACTCACTTGTGACTCTGAAATGGGCCTAACTGTATTACTAGAGCTGTGGGTCAGGGACTTGGGGAACTTCAGAACCTAACAACGCTGGCGTGTCTTAGGTGCTTTAATAAAAAGACTCATGAAAGGCTGAAGACATGGCCAATTCGAGGACATGAGTTAGAAGCCCAGGAAAATAATAATAATAAAAAATAAATGCCCATGTAGAGCCCCCACAATAAACCAGGATTTATTGTGCCCTGATCTAAGGGAGGCTTCAAAAGCAAAATAAGACAATAAGAAAAAAGGGTCGGAAGCCAGCAGGATGGAGATGATGATGATGATGTGATAATTATTATCATTATTTTAAAACAAGTTATGTGTGGTAGCAGGTGCCTGTAACCCTAACGCAGGGGAGGCAAAGATAGACAGATCTGCAGGGCTTACTGACCAGGACCCATCTAGCTTGCTAAATCCCAGGTCAGTGAGCAACCCTGTCTCAAGAACAAGGTAGACCGACATGTGAAATTTCCCTCTGATTGCCACACATGTATGTCTGTGCCTGTACTCACAGTGTGCACACACAAACATGCAAGTGCACAACACATGTATGTCTGTGCCTGTACTCACAGTGTGCACACACAAACATGCAAGTGCACACAGAGATTGATGATAATTCAGCACACATCTCTATTGTAGAATCTACCAATAAACACATGTCATGCTGGAATTCTGATGAGGACAGACATTGGTAGTCCAGGGCCCTTTGGAAATAAGATTCTAGAATTTCCCCTGAGTGAGTGATGGGAATCATGTTTTTTAAAAGTGGATAAAAGCACCAGGGTGGACAGATTTTCAGGGGGAGGGCCACCCCTATCAGACAAAGAGCATTATGGGTCACTTGTCAATCCTCCCCCAGTTTTCAGCCAGAAGAGATAATCAATGGGTCTCAGAGTAGGGAACATATTTCTGAGGCCCCAGGGGCCTCAGTGGAATCAATAGTGGCTCCCTGAGTGAGAGAAGGCAGGGACTGACATCACGCATGAGAAGCCAGGGACCAGGCATCTCCGGGGAGCCTGAGGCTTGGGTATAGCCTAGCTGCTGCAGCGTGCATCTTGTCTCCTGACTTGATTCTTTTTCTTTTCTTTTTCCTCTTCTCCTCTCCTTTCCTCTCTCCCTCCCTCCTTAATTTCTTTTCTTTCTTTCTTTTTTCTTTTTTTCTTTTGGTGTGTGTTTTGAAACAGGGTTTCTCTGTGTGCCCCTGGCTGTCCTGGAACTTCACTCTGTAGACCAGGCTGGCCTCAAACTCAGAGGTCCACCTGCCTCTGCCTCCCTAGCGCTGGGATCAAAGGCGTGTGCCACCGCGCCCGCCCGGCTATTGATTCATAAATCCCGGGCATCTCAGAAGGAACCCCCTCTCACTCAGGCCCTGTCTGCTGCCCCAGGGCTTCCCTGGAGTTCCCGTGGATCTTTCCCTGAGAATCTCCCTGAGTGTAACTGAAGAATCTTCTGGACAGGCTTGGTTCATTTCAGATTACAAATCGTTTCCATTGGTTTTATTTCAACCTGAAGCCCTGTACCACATGCCAACACACACACACACACACACACACACACACACACACACACACACACACACAGAAACATCATACACACGCATACACAGAGATACACAGACAGACACACTCACAAATGTACACACACACAACACACACATGCACACACACACACACACATACACACACAGACCTGTCCTATAGAGTTGTGGGGTGGTAGTTGCAGACTTGTGCTCTACAGAGAGGGATCCACAGAGGGGGTCCACAAAGGGGGGTCCACAGAGAGGGGTTCACAGAGAGGATCCATAGAGGGGGTCCACAGAGGGCAGTCCACAGAGTGGGGTCCACAGAGGGGAGTGGCCTAGAGGTCCCTGGCAGGCACTTGGTAGAAGACAAAACTGCCCTCACAAGCTGAGCACAGATGCTATGGGTCATGCAGAGATGGGGACCTTTGAATTCCTGCCTACCTAGACTAAAAATTCTTTGCTGAGTATATGGGCAATCACTTAGGACTCCAGATAACACAAGCCTTGGGATCAAGGACCACATACTGTGAGGGCCAGAAATAGGCAAGAGGCAAAATAAAATAAAGAGCCACCCCAAATCTGCCTAGATTGTGAGGATCTGCAACAATTAATCCACATTAGACCTTCGGTTTGAGAAACAGACTCGATGCCTTTATGGAAAACAGATTCCCTGCAGCTGGTGTCCCAGAGTGGCTCTCTTGATGCACCCTGTAGACAAATTAGTTGGTCTACAGGTTTCTTAACCGAGACCACAGGGGGCTTTCTGATGGTAGGATGGGGAGGGGTGATTTAGCAAAGTCGGGAGGCTCATTGGCTTGAGGTCTGGAGAGACTTCTTAACTGTTGTGAACATGTACAGCTCTTGCAGAGGACACACATTCAGTTCCTGCACCCACATACGGCTTACACACACATTCAGTTCTTGTACCCACATACGGCTTACACACGCATTCAGTTCCTGTACCCACATATAGCTTACACACACATTCAGTTCCTGTACACACATATGGCTTACAGTCACCTGTAACTCTAGCTCCGTGAGATCTAGTCATAGTGACCCAGAAGCCGAGTTTCAGAGGAACAGCCAAAGTGGGGCAAGGGCTCAGCTATACCAAATGCCTGATGAGACTGACTGAGTAGGGGCGATTACCAATGGGGGGGCGCAAGGAGGGAAGAAAGCAATCTCTAAAACAAAGACCGTGGGCTGGATAGCCTGTTCAGCATTGTCTCCTGTAGCCCACGAGGGCACCTGCACTTGAGTGCACACACATGCACAAACACACACAATTAAAAAAATAAAACTAAACTTAAAAAAAAAAAAATAGGTTGTCTGTCTGTCTGTCTGGCCAGTGCTGGAGTTGAGACCTGGGGCCCCACCCTAGGTAAGCATTCTACCACTGAGCCATCACGTCAGCCCAGGATCGTTCTGAGTACACAATTTCCTACATTATTTTTCCCACTTGGTCACTGTCCCCCCTGAACCATTGTCCTCAGAAGTTTGGTCCAGCCAACCACCCCCTCCATCATGGCAGCATCTCTGAACTTGGCTTTCCAGTCACAGCCCCCTGGTGTCCATCCTCCTCCCGCTTATGTTCCCGTGTCTCTATTTCTCTTGCCAGCATTCCCTTTCTTCCAGAACGCCAAGTGTTTCCTGTGTGAGCCTCGGTCCTTGGCCATTTTTTCTCCTTTATGCTCTTTCTTTGGCAGTCATCCCTGATTGATGACTTCAAGCATCTGTATCTCTGCTCTGAATGCTCCCTTGAGCCCCAGACTTGGAGAGTCAATCGGCTATTCAGTTTCTATACTTGGATGCCACTGTTACAATGGCCAAAAGAACTCTTAATTTTCTCCCCTAAACCTCTTCCTTTCCCATAATTCTCTATTCTGCCAATGGCACTACAACCCATCCAATTTCTTACTAGGATCATCTCTAATGTGTTCCCCTCCCTTAGGACCATCGTCAGATTCTTTTTAAAAAATATTTTATTTATTTTACATATATGGGTGTTTTGCTTGCACGTATGCGCATACACTTGTACCTACAGAGGTCAGGAGAGGACCTCCAATTTCCTGGAACTGCAGTTACAGATGATCCCATTGCTCTAGCCACCAGACCCAAGTTATTAAGAAGTTCTGTCAACATCTCCTGGTGTACTCCAGCCCAGCTCAGTCCTAACCCTCCTGGGATGGTCAAAAGTTAGCAAGCCCTTAGCTACAAGTCCATGTCAGACAACACGTGGGCTCCTAGGCAGAGCAACGCTATGCTGTTGTGGCCCCAGGGCCAACTCTCATGTGTTGCATTGAAACGGCAACGTGTTCTCGCTGTCCTTTGGTTTCCTTTTGTAGAGCAGGCTTCCTGCAAGCACCCAAGTATCCCCGCCCCGCGCCCCACCCCTGGAAAGGAGAATGCTATGAATCCCTGAGTTGGAAGCCTTACCTGACTCTCCTCACCCTCACACTGATCTGCAGGTATATGTCCTGCAAGGTGCATGGTGAGCCCACCTGGCACGGACTGAGGGTGGCGTTCAGTAGGCAGCGGCTGATGTTCTCAGTCCAAGTGCCTGAGCAGTGGGGTTGTGCCATCCATCGTGGGAGGGAGGTCTTGGGAAAGACTCTACCCCTTATGCTGCCATTGTCTCTTGGCCCGTTTTCTAAGCTCCTACCCAGGAAGCTGACCATGACATGACAAGGACTCAACAAATATTTGTTGAGCTGATGATAAATTCCAGCAGAGCGGGCTTTCCCTGGGTGACTCTATGCCCATAAAATGAGGGCTACTTGGAAGCAGCCGGAACGGGCCTCTTAATCTAAGCTCTCCATCTCACAGCATCACCCACTTTCCAACCTTGCTCAGCTGATATTCACAGTGTGTTTTTTTATCACACGCCCAGATCTCTACAGGAACCACTGTTCAAACCCAAAGAAACACGGAGCAAACCTTCCCTGAGGAGGAGCACCTGACTGAAGAGGCACATATGTCAGCAGGGTAAAATTCAGTAGGAAAGGTTAGTTCTCAGCCCTGCAGCACTGACAGGTCATGGATGGAGGTGTGAGGTGAGAGAGCATCGAGATGGTAGCTTGGGCGCCCTCTGGCCATGCGTGTGGGCAAGGCAACATCCTGTGCTCTGAGCTCAGGCCAGGTCCTGCTCTGCACTTTTTGTACTGCCTTGCCTAAATCACCAAGCCATAGAGACTCAGGTTGTATAGACCAGAAGCCAGGGCAGGCCAGGGCAAGCCAGCAGGCCAGGGCAGGCCAGGGCAGGCAGCACAGATAACAGAGGCTGTACCCACTGAAGGTCTTTAAGTCAGCATACTGCGAAGACACTTGTCCATATTTATATGGCTATGCTATTTGTAGCAGCTAAGAAAGGGAACCAGCTTAGATGCCACCGGCTGATGGATGCATATATGGTACATATGCACAGTGGGATTTTATATAGCAATAAAGCAAGATGAATCATGACATTTTCAGGAAAATATGTGGAACTGGAAATTACGTTAAGTGAAATAAGCCAGGCTTGGAGAAACATATACTATGTTTTCTCTCATGAAATCTAGGGTGTGTGTGTGTGTGTGTGTGTGTGTGTGTGTGTGTGTGTGTGTGTGTGTGTGTGTGTGTGTGTGTGTGTGTGTGTAATATAGCAAGGAGTTGTAAGGGAAGAGAGGATAAAGAGAGGGTAATGGAATCTAAGACGTGACATCAAGGGGGCGGTATTTATAGGGAGGAAGGAGTCAGTAAGAATGAGACAGGAGAGTGGAATGTGCAGAGAGAGGGAGATGAGCTAGGGCTGAGTAGAGTGACATATGTGTATAAAATGCCACTGTAAACAATAACCAAAAGACGGAAGGCTGGCTTGGGGATGCTGGGGTCAGTCTGTGTTCTGTTGTCCCTGGCTTGGGGATGCCGGGGTCAGTCTGTGTTCTGTTGGTCCCGGCTTGGGGATGCTGGGGTCAGTCTGTGTTCTGTTGGTCCTGGCTTGGGGATGCCGGGGTCAGTCTGTGTTCTGTTGTCCCTGGCTTGGGGATGCCGGGGTCAGTCTGTGTTCTGTTGGTCCTGGCTTGGGGATGCTGGGGTCTGTCTGTGTTCTGTTGTCCCTGGCTTGAGGATGCTGGGGTCAGTCTGTGTTCTGTTGGACCTGGCTTGGGGATGCTGGGGTCAGTCTGTGTTCTGTTGGACCTGGCTTGGGGATGCTGGGGTCAGTCTGTGTTCTGTTGTCCCTGGCTTGGGGATGCTGGGGTCAGTCTGTGTTCTGTTGTTCCTGGCTTGGGGATGCTGGGGTCAGTCTGTGTTCTGTTGGTCCTGGCTTGGGGATGCTGGGGTCAGTCTGTGTTCTGTTGTCCCTGGCTTGAGGATGCTGGGGTCAGTCTGTGTTCTGTTGTCCCTGGCTTGAGGATGCTGGGGTCTGTCTGTGTTCTGTTGTCCCTGGCTTGAGGATGCTGGGGTCAGTCTGTGTTCTGTTGTCCCTGGCTTGAGGATGCTGGGGTCAGTCTGTGTTCTGTTGTCCCTGGCTTGAGGATGCTGGGGTCTGTCTGTGTTTTGTTGTCCCTGGCTTGGGGATGCTGGGGTCTGTCTGTGTTTTGTTGGTCCTGGCTTGGGGATGCTGGGGTCAGTCTGTGTTCTGTTGTCCCTGGCTTGGGGATGCTGGGGTCAGTCTGTCTGTGTTCTGTTGGCCCTGGCTTGGGGATGCTGGAGTCAGTATGTGTTCTGTTGTCCCTGCCTTGGGGATGCAGAGGTCAGTCTGTGTTCTGTTACCCCAGTACCACATGGCAACTACTGGGTAGCAACTAGAAGGCTGAATCTTCCTTCTTGGACTTGTCACATGGATGAACAGAAAAGCAAATGGTGGAATGAGCTTGGAAACGGGCTGGAGGCAAATTACAGGACACATCTCTCTAGGGAAAGGCTGAGGACACACTTGTGATCAAGAGCTTTGGACTTGGAGGCCATTGGGTAGAAGTGCTAGGTACTATCAAGGGGAGATGCTGGGCACCATCAGGGGAAGTGCTGGGTACCACCAGGGGAGGTGCTGGGTACCAAGAGGGAGGTGCTGGGTACCATCAAGGGAGGTGCTGGCTGCCATTGGGGGGGTGTGCTGGGTACCAAAGGGAGGTGCTAGGTACCAAGAGGGAGGTGCTAGGTACCATCAGGAAAGATGTTGGGTACCAAGGGGGAGGTGCTGGGTACCATCAAGGGAGGTGCTGGGTACTATCAGGGGAGGTGTTGGGTACCAAGAAGGAGGCTCTGGGTACTAAGGGGGAGATGCTGGGTACCAAGGGGGAGGTGCTGGGTACTATCAGGGGAGGTGTTGGGTACCAAGAGGGAGGTGCTTGGTACCAAGAGGGAGGTGCTGGGTACCATCAGGGAAGATGCTGGGTACCAAGGGGGTGGTGTAAGGTACTAAAAGGGAGGTGCTGGGTACTAAGGGAGAGATGCTGGGTACCAAGGGAGAGGTGCTGGGTACCAAGAGGGAGGTGCTAGGTACTAAGAGGGAGGTGCTGGGTACCCTCAGGGGAAGTGCTGGGTGCCATCAAGGGAAGGCCCTGAGAAACCTTACACTGGCCTCGGCCGGCCTTCCCTGGATGTCTTTTGTCAATATTGGCTAGATATCCCTATCAATAAGGTTTCTGCAGGAACCCAGCCAGGCACCCATTCGAATACTGGAGCCTGAGCTGAGCCTGAGTGGTTGCAGGCTCTGTGGCTTTATCTCCTTTTAGAAGGTGCGGAGGCCAGGGGTTGGATGGCCGGGCTGCCTAGCAGAGGCTGGATCATTTGAATACAGCTTCCAGCCTGTCCAGGGGTTCCAGGCCATTCCCACAGGAAACACACATCCACTGGAGCGTACAAGACCACCTCCAGAAATCACAGGCGATTGGTTCTTTCTGCTAACTAAGTTTGTACAAAGAACTTTTTTTCCTTGCGAGACTATGGGACTACAGGGCAGTTGCAAATTGATCCCCAGAGAGGGCTCTGTCCAATCAGCCACCCCTCTAGACTACACCACAGGAGCCCCCTGAACAAGCCACCACTTCAGCAATCCAATCTCCATATATTTCATTTTAGAAATATTTCATTTCTGGCCAGCGGTCCTTAGATCGCCAATTTGATTTGGTTTCTATAAATGGGTTTTTCATAGTGTAGGTGGAAAATATATTTAATTTCAAATATCTGCAAACTAAAATATTCAATATAAACATCACAGTATGGTTGAGCCGGGCACGTACCCCCGCAAAGCAGAGGCTGGCTTTCAGACAGTCGTAGGACCCTCGGTCCCCAGGGATTCTCTCCTGTGAGCGAGGACACAGGAGAGCCAGCATCTGCGCTGCATGGACTCTCCCTGCTTCCAGACATGGCTAAAAAGGGAACCACTTCCCAAAGTGCCATCTAAGAAACCAGCATGTATAATCCCCAGCCTTCGGCCAAGGGCAGTCCCACCCACGCAGAGCCATGCTGGCTGTCGTGAACCCTCAGCTGCCCCTCAACTGCCAAGTTCTCTGCCTTCCTCTTCATCCAGAAAGAAGAAAAAGAAAAAAAAAAAAACATTAAAGGCACAACGTCCAGTGCAAACCATGGCGATAGCCTCAGCCTCCTGGGCTCCAACAGCTGATGTCACTGCACTGCTGGCATCTGTTCAGTCGAAGCTAATTCATCCTTGGGAAGTAACTGGGCCTTGAAAAACAACTAAGGCTTTGCCTGAGGTCACTAAGCACAAGGTGCTGAGGCTGTGCTTCCTCTGCAGGCCCCATGGGTCTGAGGTCCCAGGGGGATATGGTTCAATCCCGTGTACCCCAATGTGTGAGGGCTAGGAGCTCAGGCCCAGGGAGCTTGCTTTATGGATGAGGCATCTGGGTCCTGCTTCTTGCTCTCTTGTCTTGCCCAGGCTAGCCCTTTACTGGCTATCTGAACCTCTCACTGTCCTCAGTCCTGCAGGGCAATGCCCCGATCCAGCCTTCCCCCTCCACCCTGCACGCACCCTCTCAATGCACTAGTTACTTGTCCAGACACCCCGAGACTCAGCAGTGTCCCTCAGGTGCTCGTGTCTGTGCCACCACAGTGAACCATGACCAATTTCAGCCCTAAAGCACTGGAGAGGCACTAGTGGCTTCTGGAATGGCCTAGAAAGGTACCTTTGACCTGGGAGCAACAAGCCAACTATTCCTCAAGTGGCAATGCTACCACAAGGAAATCCCCACAGCTAAGGTAGGTCTACAGCAACGGAGTTTCCCAGACACACATTAGAGTTGCCAGCCACAGATATATGGTGACCACACACACACACACACACACACACACACACACACACACACACACACACACACACAGCTCCAGTGGCATCCTCTCTGAGGAACTGTTACTTCATAAGGGTTCTCCCTATCTTCCCTTAAGCTTTCAGGAGCCAAAGAACAGAAATGGACTCGCTGATACTCAAGGGCACTCCCTCAGTGATGATAGGCAGGATGGATACTAGTCTCTTGGGACACATGGCACTGGGGACGTCTGAACCCTAGGGCTGGCTAGCCACTGGGGATCCCTGAATACCATGGGGGTGGAGCCTCTCATGGACAATGGAGTTTGCAGGGGGATGCCTGAGAGGTACCTCTTCCCTGTATAGGACTCCTGAAACGGGAGCCTCACTTGTTAGTTTGGTGAATTTCCCAGGAGGCTCTGGAACACCAGGAGATATGGTCCCTTCTGGAGTCAGGGAGTGTACTCAGGTGTGAAGTGTGCTGGGCAGATGTCCTAGTTTGCTTTCTATTGCTGTGATAAACACCACACTCAAAAACAGCTCTGGGCGTGGAGCAGACAGGGCTAATTTCACTTTATACTTTACAGTCCACCATGAAGGGAGGGCAGGGCAGGAGCTCAAGGCAGGAACCTGGAGGCAGAAGCTGAAGCAGAGGCCATCGAGGAGTGCTTCTGACTGGCCTGTTTGCCTTAGTTCTTGCCCAACTTGTTTTCTTATATAACTCAGGACTGCTTTCCCAGGGGTGGTACCACCCACAGTAGGATGGCATGTCCACATCAATCATTAATCAAGAAAATGCGCTACTGACCTGCGCACAAGACAATCTGAGGAAGGTGAATCCTCAACTGAGGATCAATCCTCTCAGGTGTGCCTGGCTATGTAAAGTTGACAAAAATCTTACCAGATATCCAGTAAAGGAAAAGAAAGTGCCTCAGGCAGCAAGTGCAAAGGCCCCGTGGTGGGTAAAGACATCGAGCACAAGGCACTGTAGGTACTGGGTGAACATGGAAAAACCCCCTGTGTAATGTCATGGCTAACCTGCTCGTCAACTAGACAGGATCGGGATCCACTGAGAGATGTGCCCTGAGCATCTCCTCCGGAAGGGGTGGCACTTTCATGTGTTACCCCAGATTTAAAAAGCCCCTTAAAGCATGCTTTCTGATGTCTTCATTTCTTTAGGTCCTGTGGGACAACCTACCGAACCCCCTTTTAATCTATATTCGATCAGTTCTGTTCTGTTCCTCCAGTGAGCCCCAACTATACACACGGGATGCAGCAGGCGACGTCAGCCGCAGCTGACCCGAGTGACAGGCTTGTCCTGTGGCCAGTTTGCTTGTAGCATTTTACCCACTTTAACACTGGTTTTTCTCCCCATCATGCCCCGTTTTATACATACCAGCGGGCAATTGACGGTGACAGCACAGAATGCGGAAACCGTGTTTCTACAGGGCTGGCTCTGAGGACATGCCTCATCTACACCTCATGGAACAGCACAGTAAGGGGATGTGTGGAGCTGCAGAGAAACAGGATCCTGCAGACCACTGAGATGGTAGGCTGGGCAGGGGAATGACACAGAACGCTTAGCAGCAGGAGTATGGACACAGACTTACACGTGGTTTCTTTTATTTCTCCTGTGTTCTATAACCAGCCACCCGGCATATATTTGTAGAGTACTGTAATTGGCTCTACTGGCTCCTTGTTGGGCAGCTAGGTCATTCCAGATCATGTCACCGGCCCCATCACACACAGATGTGGTAGGTACTCTGCTGTCCGTGGTCCTGATCACAGTTGGCCATTCATCCATCCTGGCCCAAGACAACAAACCTAAGCCCCACTGTCTCTGAGTCACCCAAACACTGGTGACTGCGTTCACACCCTCCTCAGGCTGCTTGCTCCCGAGGGAGGGTGGGCAGCCTGGATTTCCTGCCCAAACAACCTTCTCCACACAGCATGCAGTGGAAACACAGCTCAAGAACAGTGAGAGAGGTCACTGGGACGCAGGTTTCTAGGTCAAAGAAAGCAAACCAATAGGAGTTTCAACAGCAGTGAAATGGGCTATTATCAGCTGTCCCAAGAGCTTGTTCTCTGAAGGAAGGAACAAGGCCAGAGTTGTCTTGAGCTATGAGGAGATGGTAGCTGGCCCATTGCTCATCCGGGGTGTGTCCTTCTACACCGGAGGCAGTCATCAGAAAGGTGACACGTAAAAAGAATAAGAAGGAGGTTCTATGGGTGGAGGAGAAGGGTGGAGTCAGGCATGGAGCAGACAATATGGAGGCGGCTCATCTCAGCTGCCAGGGATCACAAACCATTCTGAGCTAGGAGGTGCCAGGGCACTGGGCTTGCAGGATCCATAGAGAGACAGGCTATACTCAAGTGCTTTGTCTCCATCAGTGAGCAAGACAGTCCACGGGAAATGAGCCCCTAAAGTTCTGCCGTAGAAGGTGAAGTGATCAGACCCTTTGGCTGCACAAAGATCCCTGGGGCACTGCTGTGCTGCTGCACCCCTACAGCCCCCCCAGAACCGCTGTGCGTGCCTCAACGCCAGATAACCCGGAGCCCTGCACCTGGGAAGCACAGGCCCAGAAGGGGACACGGCTGGCAAGACCGAGGGCTTACTTCCTACCCAATCCACAAAGAAAGAATCAATGAATCAAGCATGCCCATGCATGTACACAAATGCGCGCGCGCGCGCGCACACACACACACACACACACACACACACACACACACACACACACACACATGCATGCACTTCTTCCTCCTTCCATAGTTACCAACCAAAACCCCAAGCCAAACATGGATTTAGAAGTCATTGCTATGGTAATTTAAAAGCCACTCACTACCTTGTGCAACTCAAGCTAGTTAATTGAATGGACGGTGATACGAAAATATTTCATTAGATGGTTTTTACGCCAAATTAGGCTGATGCAATTATGTTGATATTCAGAATCTGCATTAGTCTGAAACTATTTTTAACACTTTTTCTAATTTAGCATGATTAATTCTTTCACTTAAGGATACACTTATTCTCATGTTTTGAATGTTTTTCTGTTTTGATTTCTCTCTGCTTAGGTACCTAACTCATAAAGGATTCTTATTCCAGGGGCTTGGTTCCAATTTCTCAGGACATTTACTTATCTAGAAATATGATTGTGTTTTTGTCTTTGCAATAATTATTTTCTCCACAGGGCAGACCAGGCCATTGACATTAACTGTAATGCACCTCAGCCTATTAAATGCTGGGACCCCTGAGAACCAGAAGGCTGTTTTTAAAAGAGATTCTTGAATTGGTTTGTAAGGTGCGTATTCTGCCTAGCTTTAAATTAAAAAAAAAAAAATGACCAGCTTATGTTTTAAAAACTAGACTGTAGCTATATACGAATGAGGAGAAGGCAAATTTCACAAAGTTTCACCCCTAGATTAAGAGCTACAGTGGTGTGTGTGTGTGGGGGGGAGACTATAAACCTACTTTCTCCAGGGAGCAGTGACCCCCTAAATATACACAACACTAAAGAACCTCAGTCAGGTGTGTGTGTGTGTGTGTGCGTGTGTGTGTGTGTGTGTGCGTGTGTGTGTGTGTGCGTGTGTCCATGTGCAAACAACTGTGCGCTGCATCTCTCTGTGTGTAACAATAATAATTAAAGGAAAAGAGGTGCTAATTTGAGATATGTGCACAGGAGGAGGTGGAGGGGGTGGGAGGTGGAAATGGTTCAGACACAGTACTCTCACGTATCAAATTCTCAAAAAACACAAAACCAAATTTAAAAAACCTGGAATGTTTTCCATAGAAGGTGTGCTGGGGACAAGACCAGAGGGATCCTATGTCCCAGTGAAACGTGGCAGCTGGCCAGAGAAAACAGACTACTGCCATGTTTGCCTGCACTAATTTTTCTCCTGCAGAAAGTTCATCAACAAAAACACTTGATCTGTGTTTGTAAAGAATCTGGATCTTTAAGTCAAAACAAATGTGTGCTGTCATATTTTGGATTCTTGTTAAGAAAATATTTGTTGTTGGTGGTGAATGTGTTTTTTTTTCTTTTTGCTTTGTTTTGTTTTGTTTATTTTTGCTTTTCAGCAATTCTCTCCTAATCTGGTTCTAACAACACTAACTTTAAAAGCATGCAGATTCCAGTGCCCACTTCTTTCTCCAAGATGTACCAGGCCGCAGACTCGCCAAGCATGGAGACACTTCCCATCCACCCAGACACTAATGTCATTACTCCACCAAGAACTTTTGGAGATCACTTACCTAGAAACTGTGTTTACATGCTAAGTGCAAAATGCAGAGCTCTTGTGGACGGGATGGAATATGAGTTACAACCTTGCCACAAGCACCTGTGCTGTTCATTGAACAGGAAGGTGACACAGTCAGCAATGAAGCAATTACCTGAACAGTCGCTGTAAACCCACGCTGCATGGCACTTCTCACATAGCCTCCCAGGAAAGCTGGCTCTTATTGCTTTCCATGACATCTTCGTGGACACCCTATGGCCACCACAGTGTCCTGCCGCTACCACGCTCCTGGAGCCACCACAGTGTCCTGCCATTACCATGTTCCTGTGGCTACCACAGTGTCCTACCGCTACCATGCTCCTATGGCCACCACAGTGTCCTGCCACTGCCATGCTCCTGTGGCCACCACAGTGTCCTGCCACTGCCACGCTCCTGTGGCCACCACAGTGTCCTGCCATTACCATGTTCCTGTGGCTACCACAGTGTCCTGCCACTACCCCGCTCCTGTGGCCACCACAGTGTCCTGCCACTGCCATGCTCCTGTGGCCACCACAGTGTCCTGCCACTGCCACGCTCCTGTGGTCACCACAGTGTCCTGCCATTACCATGTTCCTGTGGCTACCACAGTGTCCTATCACTACCACGCTCCTATGGCCACCACAGTGTCCTGCCACTACCATGCTCCTGTGGCCACCACAGTGTCCTGCCACTGCCATGCTCCTGTGGCCACCACAGTGTCCTGCCACTACCATGCTCCTCCAGCCACATGCATCCAGAGCACCAGAGCAGCCTAGAGATGGCTGCCAGCCCCTGAATTTTAGTTTAGGGCAAGAAGGGCTTAGCACATAAGCAGGGAACTTGGGGTGTATTGTAGTATCTCCTCCAAAAGGCCAAGAGCAGAAGGTGAGGAGATGAGTTGTTATAAATTCCTTCCCTGGGATACACTGTTCATATGTGTGTGCAGGAGCAGGGGTGAATGGGGGCTGACTAACTGCGAAGCCCATAAGGTCAGAGGAAACCAACATGAGGCCAGGCATCCAGTGTGCCAGTGGTCTGGCTACCTGTCAGCTAGCTAGACCCAGAGACTGGATGCCGGCCATTTATTATTATTATTATCATCATCATCACCATCACCACCACCATCATCATCATCACCATCATCAGTATCAGTATTAGTATTATTGTTACTAGAATTCTTAGAATTATACCCTGGGTCCTGGCAGCAATAACAACATAGACTCATTCACTGTCATTTTATTATTATTGGGCTTTAAGTTTTATTTTTAAGTGTGCCAACATGAGTGTGCGTGCCTATCTATGCAGGTCAGCTCCATTCTCCTGGAGCTGTAGTTACACATGGCTGCCAGTGTCACAAGAGGTGGGTGGCTCAGAGCCCCGGTCCTGGCAGCCACTCACCCTCAGAAGGCCAATCAGCAAAACAACTGTGAAAAGCAGAGAAAGAGTACAGCCAGAGAGAAAGAGAAACAAGGAGATCTAGTGACCTTAGCTCTGACTCTGTCTTTGGGGCTCTTGACATGAGGTGTAGGTTTAAACAGAAGGCAAGAGGTGTGCAACCAGGCGGTCCTGGTCAAGGAGTGGCCCTGCGGTCCTGGTCAAGGAGTGGCCCCAGCCTTCATCGCTGTGTTGGCTCCAGGCTCTCCTGCAGAGTGGTCTGACGACTTGACAGAACTGTGTGGAATCTCCTTCCAGAATTCCAGTCCCCCTGTGGCTACCATTTCAGCCTTTTCCTGCTCCCAGCATGGGATACCAGGGGCTATTCCAACTTTTGGGTCCATTTGTTTTAGTTGCCTGGTAGCCGGAGGTCGGGGGACAAGCATCCGTTCTCACTGTCATCCTTTCTGCAGGATTCTCACTGGCTTAGCACGCTGCAGATGGAACATGGGGCCCTGCGTGTCAGGCAAGCACTCCAACTCCGAGCCAACTCCCCAGCCCTGACAGGGTTGTTCTTTTTTTTTTTTTTTTTTTTTTTTTTTCTTTTCTTTTCTTTTCTTCAAACGAAGCATCTCTGACGTTTGTGAGAATCAAAGCATCCAGTGGGGTAGAGTGGCCTATGAGAGCCGTGCTCTAAGCTTCCCATAACTGTCAATGGGCCCTTCCTGGGGCAGCTCCCTTCCTCCCTGGTTGGGGTCTACCCCCTGACCTCCCTTCCAGGCTCCTCTCTGGCCTAGGGACTTCCATCTGTGCCCAGGCTCTGGCTGTTGAGGCAGATATAGAAAGATAGGCTTTGACTGAGGCCTTTTAGCATTCATGCCCATGTTGTCCCACAGCCTTGCTTGGTGGATTCCTGAAGTAGCAAAAACAGATGCTGGCAGAGAGAGCTGGGCCCCAGGCCCTGTGAAGGGCGGCCAGCAGGTTACCTCTGTGGAAACCTAGCCGTTTTGTTTACGGTGTTCTGACAATGCTCAGAGCTGCTCGGAGCAGCTTCGCCATGCGCCAAACCGCTTGACATTCTGCTGAGGTGTCTGCAGCTCTGAAGGATGACTCTGGTGACATTGACAGCTTTCGGGGCCGTGGTTCCCCCGGCTTCTTGGCTCCAAGGCCTAAGCCATCTGTAGCTTCTGACTTCGCACGCCCGGGGCCCAGAATGTCAAAACTGATCAGGGAAAGGAAACTGACTAAAAACTAGACAAGCAGAGCAGAAAGCGTGCGCTAGGGAGGAAGGGGGTTGCTGGGGGAGGGAGCGGGGGAAGACAGGGTCCCTCTGTCCTGAGAAGCCCTCAGATCTGAGTCTGCACCCTGCACTTATCCATCTTCCGTGCAGAACGTGTTCAGAGCAAGAACTGGATGAGAATACTCCACTTACTGGGAGACCCCAGTGCCTCTCTCTGTCCTCAGCTTAAGTTCTAGAAATCTCTCTGCAGGTTCAGGGGCCCTGCAAAGTTCAGTTCCCACCTTTCTCTCATCACTGCCTCCTTCAGTCTCTGTATCACAAGTACACCAACTGGCATTCCAAGCCCTTTCTTTAACACCAGTCCCTTCTGGGCGCTGGGGGCTTTGTGTATGCCTCCCCTTGGTCCTTTGCTGCTCCCCTCTCCTTGATGACAGTCTCAGTGAAACAACACTTCTCCCGTGCTTCCTTTTTGGTCCCCAGACCGGCTGGCTACCTGCTGCTGGATCTCACACTTCTGGTACTTTTCCTTTTCTGTAACCATCACAGTCATCTCAGTCGATTAGGGGGTTAAATTGTACTTCTATCAGTCCCCATGTACCCTCTCCTGGTTCTTGGAAGATGCTCAGTAAATATTTCAAGAATAATAAACGTCCTCAAAGCCAGGTGACTGGGGAGAGAAAAGCTTACAATTTAAAGTAGAAAATCCATGACATGCTGGAGGAACGTGAGCTTGAAAGTTAGGAAGTCTTGTCTTTGAGCAGGGATCTCTGATGAGCTAAGTGACCTTAATTACTTAAAAAACCTGTCTGAGCCTGTTTGTCATTGGTGAGACTGCACAATTACTGAAAAGTTAAGTTATCATAAGAGAAGTGCTTAGCACAGCAAGGTGCACCTTCTGTTGTGTTTTTATTATCGTTGGTGTTCTGGTTAAAGGTCTGAGTGGCAGGTTGGGTAACTTCCAACTGCAATACCCCTGTGAATTTCTTCTCCATGGGTTGGGTGAGAGAGCTGCACACATTGTACAACCCTACAGCTGGCATTTCAGGTGGCTCACGGTTGCTGGGAACTAAACTGGGGTTCTCTGTGTGAGCAGTAAATGCTCTTAACTGCTGAGCCATCTCTCTGACCCAGGCACAAATAATTTTTGCTGAACAAAATTCTCTTCCATTCCTAAATGCTCCATCCTGCGCCAAGTCATCTGTGGCAGCCACACTGGCAAAGCAGTGTCATCTGCAGGCAAAGTCTTTGAAGGATGAGCTCACCACACACCCAGCAGCACCATGATGTGTCTGTGAATATACCCAGGAAAGCAACCAGGCAAGAAGGGAAGGCTTGCCCACAGAGAGGCCTCCTGACTGGGTATAAAGGTATCACTTGCAGGGTGAAGTCTAACATCCTCAGACTGAGCTCAAACCAGGGCAAGTGCACAGTCTCACAGTCACTTAGAAAGAAGCTACTCCCTTGAAATGGAGTCCAGTGACAATGTATGTGAGTGCCAATGAAATAACTCACATAATACAGTGTGTGTGTGTGTGTGTGTGTGTGTGTGTGTGTGTGTGTGTGTGTGAGATGTTCAATGAGATTACTCAGAGGTGAGAGAGAGACTTGCTGCCAAACCTGATAGCATAATCCCCGTGATAGAAAGAGAGAATCAACTCCCGAACTCCCATGACTCCTCTGACCTATACAACCATGACGTGGCATGTAGCATGTGTAACCTTCCACACATAAATGTAATAACCTTTGTAATGTGCCCCTTTGGAAGATCTCCCCCAGGGATCCTTCTCACCCTGTCCCAGTTCCTGTGCCTTTAGTTGCAGTATGGAAGCCAGCAATGTAACTCTCACATGTATTTTGTCTTTATGAATCCATTTATCTGTTCAAAGCATGTTTTATATAAAGTTTGGAGTCAGCATGATGGTGTTTATGAGAGAAGCACGTGGAGTTCCTGTGTTCTGAATACACATCGACTGGGAGAAAAATGCTACTTGAATAACATGGCATCTTCAAATCCATGAACATGGTATAGCCTGTCCATGAACATGGTATGACTACCCCCATGAACATGGTATGTCCACCCTATGAACACAGTGCATCCAGTCAGTGAACATGTATACCTCTCCATTGGAAGTCATTTCCCTCCACAGTGCTTTCAGCCTCAAGTGCAGAGCACTTACATATATAAATAACAACTCCATACTAGACAATCTCGATGTGGTACACTGCCACCAACTGAACTTTACTTGACCTCTGTTTTCTAACTGGTCCTTGCCATGGGAGCATGGTTGCTTTCTGTCAATTGACCTGGCTTTGTATGGTCTTTCTGGGTTCATCTACCAGTTAAAATAGCTTTTTTAAAAAATAGATTCTTTACTGTTTTCAACAAGCAACACTAACTAGAGCTTCGCTCCATTCTTTCCCAACCTAACGGCCTTCAGCGCTTCTCCTTACGTGCTGATCTTCCCAAGCCCTCCATCCAGGCCAGCACTGGAGAGAAGTGGTGAAAGGGGGCACGTGGCCATTCCTACTGTTAGGGAGACATACAAGAATAGAACACTGGTTATGATAATCAGAGCCGACTTTTAAAATGTTTGTTTAAAGTATGTATGTGTGCATGTGTGGGCACAGACAGAGAGACACAGACACACACTACTCACACATACATATACACATATGCACACATATGTGCACACACACCCCACACACACACACACACACACACACACACACACACACACACATACCACAGCATGGTTGTGGAAATCAGAGGAGAGCCACAGGTGCCTGTCTTCACCTCCCACCTTGTTTGAGACAAGGTCTCTTGTTGTCTACTGCTGTGTGCTCCTAGCTGACCGGACCATGAGCTTCTACAAATTCTCTGTCTTTACCTCCTGAATTAGTTACTTTCATGTTGCTGTGAGAAAACTCCATGACCAAAGCATCTTATGGAAGAAAGAGTTTATTTGGGCCTATGGTTCCAGAGAGATAAGGGTCCATCGTGTCCAGGAGGCACGGTGACAAAAAGCAGGTCTGTGGCAGCAGCTGAGGGCAAGAGCTCACATCCTCAGTGGCAGTCACAAAGTGCAGAGAGCAAAGTGGTACGGGGACAGGCTGTACACCTCCAAATCCCCCGGCCAGTGATGCACTTCCTCCCCCAAGGCTGCACTTCCTCCACAAACAGCAACAGCAACTGGGCTCTGAGTCTTCAAATAGCTAAACCTCCTGGTGGCCTGTTCAAATCCCCTGTCCTCTCAGGAACGCAGGCTACTGTATCCGGCGTCCGGGGATCCAAACTCAGGTGTTCATGCTTGCACAGCAAGAGCCTGGCCCACTGAGCTCTGTCCAGCCTGAGCCGCCCTTTATCAGGTCGGAGGACGTCCCCCGCTGTGCCTACTTTGCTGAGAGTTTTTTTTTTTTTTTTTTAATCATGAATGAATACACAATTATGCCATTTTCTGTAGCTGTTGATAAGATTATATGGTCGATATCCTTTGTTCTCTGAACACAGGCAATTACATTGATTTTTTTCAAATGTTAAATCAATCTCGCACATCCCCAGTTAACCCTATTAATCATGGTGAATTATGCTTTTCACACGTAGCTGCATCCCCTTCGCTAATACTCTGTTAGGGACTTTTTCAATTATGTCCTTGCTGGTTACTGGTCTGTGGCTTTTCCTGTAACGCCTTGGTCTTGCCTTACGACCAAGCCCACTGGCCTTGTGAAGTGAACTTCCTGAGTGAAGTGCTCCACCATCCTCCCTTTTCTGAGCAACGTTCAGTAAGCTGGCATTACCCTCTCCTTAAACATCTGACAGAACTTAGCATGAGAGAGTCTTCCTCACAGGAAGATTTATAATTATAAAATCAATTTCTTTAATAAACATGGCTTCATTTAGATTTTCTGTTTCTTTTAGTGCTGACTTTGAAATTTCGTTTCTCTTTAGGGTATTTCCCACTCCATCTGTGTTGCCCGACTAGTCACCGTAGGTTCCACACTATTCTCTCTTCATGTGTTTACTGGATACAGTTTCCCGACTGGGGACACTTTTCATTCATGATGCTAATGATTTGTGGGGCTTTTTTTTCTCCTGTCTTTGTTTCTTGATTACATGAGATCTAGATTCATCAACTTACTGATCTTTGAAGGGTTTTTATATTTTTATAGTTTTGAGTGTCTCATCCATCTGTACGATGGGATATGATCCTATCTAGCTCCTGTTTTCCTCTCCTGTTCCCCCCTATTGCCCACAACACACCCTCTCTCCCAAATTAACCGCTTTTAATTTTAGGGGCATTGTTCATTTTGTTGATGTTTCCCATTGTTGGTTCACTGGATGTGCTGGTTGGTATTTTGTCAACTTGACAGAATCACTGAGAAGGAGGACCACCAACTGATAAAGATGCCCTTTTCTTGATGGATAACTGTTGTGGGAGGGCCCATCCCACTGTGGGCAATGCCCCCACCCCTGGGCTGTGGTCCTGTGGGAGGGCCCATCCCACTGTGGGCAGTGTCCCTCAGGGCCCATCCCACTGTGGGCGGTGCCTTCCCTGGGCTGTAGTCCAGGGTGCTATGAGGAAGCAGGCTGAGGAAGCCATGGGGGACCAGACAGTGAGCAGCTCTCCTCCATGGCTTCCATATCAGCTCCCACCTCCAGGTTCCTGCCCTGCCTGCATTTCTGGCCTGACCTCCCTCTATGACGGGCTGTAACTGACACGTGTAAGTCAAATAAACCCTTCCTTCTCAAGCCGTTCTCGCCCGGTGTTCTATCACAGTGATAGGAATCTAAGACAATTGATTGTACGTCATCTTATTCTTCTACTTCGATATTAATCAGCTCTTCTTTTTTCTACTCGCTAAACAGAAAAGCCTATTTAATCTTTTAAACACTTGCTAATACAAATCAAATGGATTGATTTTTATGCACACACAGTACAAGCACTGAAAACCAGATACCCTCCCCCCCACCCCTCCCTCGTCCTTTAAGACCAGCTTTCCCTGTAGCCACAGGTTTTACTGTAGCCCACAGTTTTTCTATGTTGGCTGTGAGTTCTCATTCATTTAAAAAGTGTTAGCTAGTTTACTTTGTGACCCCCACCCCCCCCCTTTTATCATTGTTTAGTCTTCAGGTATCTGGGAGTGTCTTAGATACCTGAACTATCAGTTAATTCTGGTACCGTCAGAAACAGCCTTTTTCCACCTTCAATGTACAGCTTAGAAAGTCACCTTGGCTTCCCCACTTCTTGGTACAAGGCTCTTCATCGCCCTGCTGTTCCTAAGAGTTCATAGCGATGTCCTCTCTTTTGATCCTGATTTTGGTCATTTGGGTCATTTGCATAGACCATAGAGCAACTCTAGTTTTAATATTTTGAGAAACTGTCACTGTCTTCAGCAGCAGAGCTGTAATTTTATACAACCCATAGCATCTTCTCTCCCCGATGCTGCAGGGTATTTGATCACACTGTGAACCCTGAGGTTATGTTATATACTGAAAAGAAAAACTGTTTTTAGTTGTGATGTGGCTCGGCCTCAGCACACACCTTTAATCCAAGAGCTTTCTGCTTGAGTATTGTAAACAGAATTAAATAAAGTCAACCATAGGTCAAGAGGCTGAGCAAACAACCAGTTGACAGGAAGTGAATATAGAATTATTAAGAAAAGACCATAGAGAGGAAGTGAGGAGGGCAGATAGAGAGACTCACAGGAAGTGGAAGGAAGGGACATTCAGTTTGAGGGGTTTTAGGGTGGCATGGGAGAGGGGATTCCTTCTGGGGCATCAGCTGAGGAGGAAGGTCCGCTGGGTGCTTCCTCCGCCTCTCTGAGCTAGCAGGCTTTCACCCCAGCATCTGGCTCCTGAATCTTCATTGGCAAAAATTGAACAATTGAGATTTAGTTAAAAACAACACCCCCACCTCAGTCGGTCAGCCTTGTTGGTCTGTTTGCTCCCCCTTGAGACAGCATCTCACTATGTAACCCTGAATGGCCTGGAACCCACTATGTAGACCAGGCTGTCTTCAAACTCACAGAGATCCACCTGCCTCTGGCTCTGGGATTAAAGGCATGTGCCACCACACCCAGCCTTGGTTGGATACTCAAAGGAACTAGCTTTTGTTGCGATAGGCTTTCTCTTTGCTTCCTTTATTCCACACTTTGTTTCAGCTGCTCTGTATCAGTCCGCCTGGCTGCTGCAACATAAAGCCATAGGATTGTACGCCTTAGACTGCAGAAATTGCTTTTCTCACGCTTCTGTGGTCACATTGCCAGCAAATCTCATATCCGTTGTAGACTCTCTTCCTGGCCCACTGAGGGCCACCTTCTTGTCATGTCTTCCCTTAGCCTTTCCTTTTAGAGATTCTTTAAAAACATCCTTTAAAAAAATATTTCATGTTTAAAAATAAATGATGTCTTCTTCGTGTGTGTGTGTACGCGCGCGTGCACGTGCGCTTACATGTGGGTGCTCACAGAGGTCAGAGCCATCAGATCCCCTGGAGTTGGAGTTACAGGTGGTTGTGAGCTCTGGGACACAGTCCACCCACCCCTTCACCCCAGAGCCACCTCTCCAGCTGCTGCGATGGGTGGGTTCTTTTGAAAATCTTTTGCACCAAAGCCTCACTCACCCATCCTTAAGGATGTCCTGAGATACTCTTCTTGCTCCACAGGCATACTGGGACTAGCACAGCATTCTTTGGGGAGGGGGAGGAGGAGGAAGAGGCAGCACTGATCTACTGTGTCCTCCTTTGGCTCTATTTGAGTCTCCTTTGTTTTTATTTATTTTTCTAATTTCCTTGGAGGAGGTCTGGGCAACTGTTTGAGGTCAAGTTTTGTTTTTCTCTTTTGAGGAAGGCACGAGAAGCGGTAACTTTCTTGTGATTTTGGTCAATTATATGCTTAAGAAAAGCATAAAAACTAAGATGAATTCTTCCATCTACCCCCAGACTCACCATGCCAAATGCTTGTGTTCCTTTGTGTAAAGAGGAACTTTCATTTAGTAACATTTTCTTTCAACCTGAGAAGTTTCTTTTGATGTCTTAAGGCCTGGTGGCAGCAAGTTCTTATTTATTTATTTATTTTAATTTGCTTTGCATCCTCATTGTAGCCCCTCCCTATCTCCTCCCAGTCCCACCCTCCCCTTTCATCCCCCCATTCCCCTCCCCTAATCCTCAAGAGAGGGGGAGCCCTCTTCCCCTGCCAACTGACCCCTGTCTCATCAGGACTGCCTGCATCCTCTTCCTCTGTGACCTGGCAAGGCTGCCCCACCAGGGAGAACTGATGGAATAGCAGGCAACAGAGTCCCTGCTCTCCCCTTACCAGGGGATCCACATGGAGACTAAGCTGCCTATCAGTCACATCTGAGCAGGGGGCCTAGGTCCTCTCCATGCATGGTCCTTGGTTGATGCATCAGTTTCCGCTCATCCCTCCCTGTGCCCTTTCCCCCCCCCCCCCACTCCCCCCCCCCCCCCCGTCCCAGATTTGCTGGTTTTGTTGGTCTTCTTGTGGAGCTCCTGTCTTTCTGGGTCTCTCTAACCACCAGTCATTCACAGGACTCCGTGTGCTCTGCCCAAACTTTGGCTGTGAGTCTCAGCATCTGCTTCAAGCCTTGCTGGGAGGAGTCTTTCAGAGGACATCCATGGCAGGCTCCCTCCTGTTCCTTCTCCTCAGGTCTTCCAGTGTCTCTTCTGTTTGCCCTTCTGAATGAGAATGAAGCATCCTCCCCAGGGCCCTGCTTGTTACTTAGCTTATTCAGATCTGCGGATTGTGGTGTGACTATCCTGTATTATGAGCCTAATATCCACTTACAAGTGAGTATCAAAAATTCAAGTGACAGCACACGCTGGCGAGGGTGTGGAGAAAAGGGAACACTCCTCCATTGCGCAGCCGCTTTAGAAATCAATCTGGCAGTCTCTCAGAAAATTGGGAAGAGCTCTACCTTAAGACCCAGCTTTAGCCACACTCCTTTAATCCCAGAACTGGGTGGATCTCTGTGAGTTTGAGGCCAGCCTGGTCTACAAAGCAAGTCTAGGACATTCAGGGCTGTTACACAGAGAAACCCTGTCTCAAAAAAACCTAAAAAATAAAAATATTTTTTAAAAGACCCAGTTTTACCACTCCTGGGCATACACCCAAAAGATGCTCCACCACACAAGAAGGGCATTTGCTCAACTATGTTCATAGCAACGTTATTCGTAATAGCCAGAAACTGGAAACAACACAGATGTCCCTCGACTGAAGAATGGATAAAGAAACTGGGGTACATCTATGTAATGTAATACTATTCAGCTATTAAAAACAAGGACATTATGAAATTTGCAGGCCAATGGATGGAGCTGGAAAAGATCATCCTGAGTGAGGTGATCCAGACCCAGAAGGACACGCATGGTATATACTCTCTTCCTTTATTTTGGGAGGTTTGATTTTGTTTTTGGTTGGTTGCTTGCTTTTGTGTGTATGTGTGTTTCTAAAAATGTCTTTTATTTTCGCTCTTGAAAAATATGTTCACTGAGCACAGAGCTGCATGCTGGTGGCAGGGTTTCTCTTCTTTGCTGCACAGTCTTCTTTTGTGGTGTTTGGAATGAAAAAACCTGTAGTATTTATTATTTTTGTAATGTGCCTTTCCTTCCCCTAATTAAAAGCTTTGCTCGTCACTGCTGGTGTTCAGGAATTAATTCTATTGCTTGTGTTAACTTCTTTGTATTTATTCTAAGATCTGGATCATGGAGTATCTGGGCTCCATTTAATCTTATAATTCCCATCAATTTTGGAGAAATCTTGACCAGAATTTCTTCAAGATATTTTTGTACTGTTTTTGTTGTTGATGAAGATTGCCTTTGAGACAGGACCTCACTATGTAGCCCAGGCTAGACCGGAACTACCACCATCCTGCCTCTAGCCCCCAGGGGCTGGGTCTGTACCCACATCTCACCACCACATCTCACCCCTATTTTTTTTTTTTTTAATTTTGGTTTTTTGAGACAGGGTTTCTCTATATTATCTTGGCTGTTCTGCACTCACTTTGTAGACCAGACTGGCCTCAAACTCACAGCAATTCACCTGCCTCTGCCTCCTGAGTGCTGGGATTAAAGGTGTGTGCCACCACACTCAGCTTCCCATGCCTCTCTAAAGTGCCCTTCCCCCGCAGTCTCGTCCCCAAGTGGTACTTACAGTAGATCATGCAGTACTGCTCGGTAGCTCGTTAAGATTCGTCCATTCCCCTCCGCCCTTTCTTCTTTGGGTGGTCTGGGGCCAGCAGCTCTGACTGCTTTAAATGCATGTTCTCTGACCCATTGTATATGTGTCTAACCTGCCACAAGGCCTTCCGTGATAGGCAGATGCTCGGATGGACTCCTGTGTCCGTCTCCCTGTGTCTCCCTGTGTCTCGCAGCCTGTTGACAGTGAGCATGCAGGTGATTTGCCCCTCACCAATCAGAAGCATTCAACGTATTACAACACGATTGCTATTCATGACTAGGCATAGAAAGAAATATTACTCTCTGTAGGCAAGAAGCCCTTATGATGAGGTGTGGTGAAGGTGGCCTGTGCCTCATGGCCAGCTAAGAACTGAAGCCTTTGGTTCAACATCTGGTAAAACCCTGAATTTTCACACAAGCACTCCCTCCTCACCGGGGAGCCCTCAGCCTTTGGCTGGAGCCTTGACTTCAGCCCCGTGAACGGCCCTGACACAGAGGG
This sequence comes from Acomys russatus, assembly GCF_903995435.1. Lineage (NCBI taxonomy): Eukaryota > Metazoa > Chordata > Mammalia > Rodentia > Muridae > Acomys > Acomys russatus. Next base: position 42,732,051 of record NC_067165.1, read on the forward strand.
CTTCTCTAAGCACTGTGGGGCTTCAGACCCTCAGGAACTGTGGGTGTGGATGTGTGTGCTGGGGGCTGCTGAGTGGTGATGCGTGGCGTAGCAATAACACATCTGGTGAGATTTCACCATGAACGTAACGTTTTCTAATCAGCTCGTGTCCCCGTGTTCATCTCTCCCTGTGAACAATCGTATAACACACGCTGACGGCTTTCACACGGGTTATCTCAAAGCTCTTGTCTTTTGAGTTCCACGCCTGTTATTGTTTTCTCTGGACTGGTTTCTTTCTCCCAGATCTAGCTCACATTTTCATGATTCTTTCATGTCTAATAACTTTTATTGAGTTTAGAGTATTGTGAATAATGCATTGTTGATGGGAGCTTTCGTTATGTGATTTTAAAGGACGCCAAATTTTGCTTTGTCAGGCATTGTGCGACTTACAGCTCATCTAAAGTTTGCTTTCTGCTTTTTTTTTTTTAAGGATGCATCTATTTCAGGGAGAGAGAGATTAGTCCTCTTAGTAACACGTGACCATTCTGGGATCACTATCAGATACCCAGATGTTAATACAAGCTCGTCGGAGCCTCACCATTTCCAAGGGCTTACAGCTCTACACTAGGAACATGTCTTGTTCCTGTAGCCTGACAAGAAGCAATCTAAAAAACAAAAATAAAAAAATTTTAAAATTAATAAAAAATTTTAAAAATTAAAAAAAAAAAAAGAAGCAATCTAAGGGAAGAGGACTTATGTGTCCACAGTTGGAGGGTACAGGACATCATAGTGTGGAGGGCAGCAGGGTCACAAGGTCGCCTGCTCATGTCCAGGAGCCAGAAAACAGACATGCAAGACCCGGTTACAACCCTCAAGGCTCAGCCTGCAATGAGCCACTTCCTTTATCTCTGCCCCTACCTCCTGACGATTCCACAGCCTCCCAAAACAGTGCCGTCATCTGGGGACCAAACACTCAAACTCAGGAGCCTGTAGAGGGGATTTTCCCCACTCAGGATTGCTCCTGAGCAACCTTGTGACATCCCACTTCCTGCCTGTGCAGGGTCGCCCTTACTCACGGGCTCTCACCTGCTGTGCAGATTCTGGGATGTGTTTTTCTGTTTGTTCCCTCTCTAGGATTCCCCAGGAGCTTTCCCTATAAGCTTCAAAAGTCTCTGCCTTTCCACACTCGATCTCCTTGTCCTCAGCTAGTATGCTCTGCTCTCCCGCATACACCTGAGCTGCTGCCTGGAAACCCCTCTGGCTGGATCACAAAAGCCCCTTTGCCGGCTTCAGATCACACTGCCCCGAGCGGCTCTCCAACGCCCAACTACTCATGGATTCCAGCTGTTTTGGATGAAATAGTGAGCTCCCTGTCGTTATTGCTACATCTTTTAGCACTTTGTTACATCTTTAACGTTTGACTCCACCCCTTGGGTCTCAGGGCAGGGGAGACCTTGAGAACACGGTATCAGCAATACTTGTTAATCAATGGTATCTGTCACGGTTAGCTTTAGCGGTCAACCTGAAGAGCGAGTCTCAGTTGAGGGATCCCTCATGTCAGATTGGCCTATGGGCATTCTTTTGACAGTTAATTATTGTAGGAGGTCCTGTCTACTGTAGGTGGGCGCTCTCACTAGGCAGATGGCCCTGAGCCATCTAAGAAGGCTAGCCAACCGTGAGCCAGAGAGACAGCCAGCAGGCAAGTAGCATTCTTTCATGGTTTCTATTTCAGCTTCCTTCTTGAGTTCCTGCCCTGACTTCCCTCAGTGACAGGCCATGCAGGGAAGTGTAACCCTGACAAATCCTTTCATCCCCAATGTCGTTTTTTAGACTGAGCATTTTCTGACAGTAGCAGAAAGGGAGCCAGGACAGTGACCCAGCCACAAGATCCCCGACCCAGCGTTCAAACAACCCGGCTCTGCCTTCTCGGAAAGAATACGCAAGGAAGCACCATCTACAACGGCTCGCTTACCCTATAGGGGATGGCTGATGTGCCCCGTGCAAAGCCACGTGCTTCTTGTTTTCAGCTGAAACACTGCTCTGATGGCTCCCGGCAGACACCGTGGATCACAAGCACCTGTCTCACTTGCACACAGCCAGCCTCTGGCTAAGGACACACTTTGTGCCCTGAGGCATAAGCATCTGAGGCGTTCCAGGGAGGCCACGGTGCAGAAGGCCCCATACAGAACCTTCTGAAATATCACATGTGCCTAAGTCACACCCCGAGCCGTGGGGGGTGGGGTGGGTAGGGGTGGACCTCTGCTCTGCCCCAGCCAAGGATTGCTCCCACTCCTATCTCCTGATGTCAGAGAACACAGACGCAGAAGCTGCAGAAGGCACAGCGATGCTGCCCTACGTCTGTCCTGGCACACACCAAACAGGGCAAGGCTGAGCTTGCTTTGAATTATGGACACTATAAAAGTACCTTTAGAGGGCACCAGGACCTACCTGCCTTCCCCTCCCTCCCCTCCTCCACTCCATAGACAGGAAACCGAAACTTAGAGGGTGTAAGTGGCATGCCCAGTGCCACTCAGCCCACGGTGGAATTACCCAGCTAGAATTCTCAAAGCTGCCTCCCGGACTCCTGCTACAACCCTGTTGGTGGTTTCTTAGGACCCTGGGAACAAAATCTAAGCTGTGACCCACAACTGAGCTCCTGACCACTGTCTCCTGCCTCCTCCAGCCACCTTCCCCACCTCTCCCTTGGTGATGCAACCACAAAAGGACAATTCTTCTTTCTAGTCACTGAAGGGATGCTCCTGCTTTGGGCAGGCCCATAGGGCTCCAGTCGACCATCAGTAACCAGTGCTAGCACCTGAGCATGGGCCCTGGGTGCCAGCCCTGTCCCTGTTCCTACCTCCACCACTAAGTCCACTATGTAGGGCAGACAGTATGAAAGCCACGGACAGTGCTCCCCCCGCCCCCCCAGTGTCCAACAAACAGCTGACACATGGTGGGTGCAAGTCATGTTCCTTGAATGAATGGATGGAAGGAGTCAATCGTCATCCACTGAGTAGTGGCACACAGCTCGGTCTCCATTCTCCCAAGTACTAGGTCAGCAAAACTTCAGGTCCTAGGCTACACCTAGGTCCTAGGCTAGACCTGGGCACATAGTGGAGTTTCCCAGACAGCCCCGTTAGTCCTGAGTTACGTCTGGACCATGTTCATGGCAACCCAGCATGAAGCCTGGTCCAACAAAATCACATCATCACCATCATCATCCTCTCTCTCTCTCTCTCTCTCTCTCTCTCTCTCTCTCTCTCTCTCTCTCTCTCTCTCTCTCTCTCTCTCTCTCTCTCTCTCTCTCTCTCTCTCTCTCTCTCTCTCTCACACACACACACACACACACACACACACACACACACACCACAGCTTCACAGAGAAGCCCCCAGCAGGCTTGATTGCTTTTTCTATCCTACTGCATCTGCATAAGCCACGAAGCAGAATCTCAGCGGTTCCCGTTTCCCTCCCAAACATCCTGGGATCTGGGCTCCTCCATCCACCCGCAAAGGATTTAATATTTTAAGCTGTTGAGGGAAGAGAGCTCAATTTTCTTCTACCCTGTTGTTCTCCCACGCGCCCTTCAAATCTCCAACCAAACCTTATCAGGCAAGACGGTCCCCTCTCACCGTGCAGCATCCTAAGTTCCTGATTATGAGGCAGAGCTTGATACAGGGCTGGGGAAGAGAATCCGAATCGGAGGCTAAACTGCTGGCTTCTGAGGAGCCAGCTGGGCCTGCAGCCTCCTCCTTAGCTAGCCAGGTGCATCCCAGTAGAGGATGCAAGCTGTGCTTATAACGTTCTGGTGACAGCAGTGAAAAGAGAAGGCAAGGCTCATTGGGGGATGGTCTCTGGGAGGTTGCCCGTGCCCCTGTGAATGACCCTTCCCCGGTACATGGGCCCCTGAACTCCGGACACAGAGGGACTCAGGAGGGGCTGGAAGGAGGGATGGGGGATGGGTATGATCAAAACACATCTTATGTATGAAATTTTCTAAGAATAAAGAACAACAAGGTTTTATTTAGCCTCCAGGTGCGTGTGTGTGCAGGAGCATTTGCATGAAGAGGGCAGAAGTCGACCCCTGGTGTCATTCCCCGGGTACATACCCCTTGGCTTGCTTTAACTTTCTTCCTACTAAAATGGATTCTGCAGCTACACCACGTCACAGAGTAGCCGTGGTTCAAATATTCAGTAGCCATGTGTGACTTGTAGCTGCTGGTCTAGAAAACTCCAGATAAGAGAGTCCAGTCGCCCACAGCTGACACGTGAGAACAGTCACCCACCCCGTTGCCTAGCCGCAGCCTACCAAAATTTCCAATGAGCAACTGGCACAGAAACCCAGGGTGCCACAGACTCTGAGCCCCTTCCTCAGCCTGCGCGCGTGGCAGCCCAGAGAAAGGACGCCTGACGCTCGAAGCTTCCTTCTCACACTTGCCTTCATCCACTCAGAGTTATTTGGCTTTTCATGAAGGAAAGGTGGGTGCAAAGCATCCCATTTGTCCCAAGGAAGGGCGGCCCTGAGGGGTCTGCTGGACAGACACCCTCTCTGTAAGTAAATAAAACGGTGGTTGCCTGGGACAGAAAGACGAGATAGAACTGAAGTCTGCATACCCTCCCCCCATTTTCCATCCATAAGCCAAAATATTGCTAAGGCTTTTTATAAACAAAGATAATGAGTTGTATAATTTATGTAAATTAACTAATGCTGCTGCATTTTCTAGAAGTAACATAAACTGCATTATTTATTTGATGTGCTTTTTGGAGTAAAAAAAAAAAAACCATAATTATAATTGGATATTGTACCTAACAGTTTCTCCCATTGTTTTCTGATTAGCGTTGATGGTTTGGAATATCAGATGTGGACTTGCTGAGTGCGCCCCACTCAGGAGGGCTTTTCTTTTGCACACAGAGGTGGCAAGTGTCTGACCTAGGCCCTCAAACATACCTTCCGTGGCAGAATAAAGGTCCACACACGTGACTGACGCTGTCCCCCGGCACCCCCCAATGGCATCCCCCTCCCCAGTAACAGCAGCATTGCCCAAAGACTTGCCCCACCAACAGCCAACTCAGAGTGCCAGGGGACTCAGCTGCTGGGAGACATTTGAGCAATGCCCCGCTGAGAGTATTCTCAGGGAGGGGCCTTGATTCCCAGGTACTGCTCCCAGCGGAGGCAGCTGGAGCTCCCACCACAAAGACACCAGGCTGGGTCCCCCAGCTCGCCTGCCTCTGCCTGCCAGCAGAAACCCACATTGCTCCACTCTAACAGACGCTACAATGAACAGCGCAGAACCCTACACTGCAGTTCTTAATATTTCCATATTAGGGGCATTAAAAATGCAAAGATGGGTAATGAAGTGGTAGAAATTAAAGTAAGGTCCTGAAAACCTTGCAGCCTTGGAAATACTTCTGTCACCTAAACGAGAGCTGACATCTGCTGGCCCCTGTCATACGTGGGCAAAGCGCAAGATCCCGGAAACTGCCAAATGCCGAGCGCTGGTGCGTCACCTTGTTTAGGCCGCAAAATGCAGACCTTTATTGGAGAGCAATGGATTTCTGAGGATGACCATCTCACCTGGGGCTGGAGGTCAGGACCTCTGCTTGCCTGCCTCCACCCCAGCTGCAAGGCTTATCTCCTCACTACCAGGATGAGCAAACCCAAACATCTCAGATGGAAAAGCAAACAGGGTGGGGGTGGGGCGTAATTTACAGAATTTATTTCCTCTCTTCTCCCTTAATCGTGTAAAAACAAAACCCCCCAAACATTCCACATTCTGGTTTGTGTCCAACACAATGTGCAAACTAATTGAGTGTAAAAACCATTGCTCTGCATTATATCCGTTAAAGTGGGTGTAACAATCGTTCCTCCTACCACCCCCCCCCAAGCTCTGTTTCATTTCTGGTTTTGTTATAACTCAGTCCGTTCACAATATGTCATTGCAAGCGCTATTTGCAAAAGAAAGTATAAAAAACAGATTCTTTATTCCTTAGTGCATTTGTTTTCACTTCCCCCTTCTCAGTCTCTCTTCATTTAGGCCCAGCTTCCATCTGGAGGGCTTAAAAAAGTTATAGACAGGATTGCCATACATAACGAAGCACACACTCATCTGGTATTTAGCCTGGGAATTTTATTGCCAGGTGTTGTGAAAGGAGAGGGGGGAAATATGGCCAAAATACTGTGTTTCATCTCCTTTCCAAACATTATATTGTGTGTCTGGAAATATTCATTAATCTGGGGATGAATCTGCATCAGTACAGTTACTTAAAAGCCTTCCAGGGCAGAGCAAATGTCGTCAGGAAGGAGGCTACAGCGAGTGAGGTCAGGGGTGACTCCCGGAACCCTGACTCTGCTTCTGCGTAGGTGAGAACCAGGAACTCAGAGGTGCCAGCCCTCCAAACTTTCGTTTAGCCACCCAGGGACTGGAAGCCCAGCTCCACCTGATTTGTCCACCTAAGATTCAAATCCTCCCAGCAATTAAAGAGTTAAAGTCAGTAGCAAGGGCTAGGGATGTGCCCCAGTTGCTTTAAATGATTGCCACACTAACATAAGGACCTGGGCTCAATCCCCCAGAGTTCATGTAAAAATGCTGTGGAGACTGGCACATTTCCCACAATCCCTCTGCTGGGGACATGGAGGCAGGAGGGTCCTTGGGGCTCACTATCCAGCCAGTCTAGCTGAATCGGGGTACCCCAGGTTGAAAGAGAGACCCTGCTTCAAAAATGTGGTAACTGAATGAGGAAGATGTTATGTTAACCTCTGGCCTCAAAAATGGATGTACACACAAATGTCATGGAGCCTGCATACACACACACACACACACAGTACACACATACATGTCAGCATAAATCCTTTTCACTTATTTATTTATTATGTATTTATTTGCTTATTTAGCTTAGCAGAAGGGCCCGTTTCTTTCTTTAATAAAGATGTGCTCATTTTAATTTTGTCTATGGATGTTTTGCCCACAGTTTTATGTGCACCACCTGCATGCCTGGTGTCTACAGAGGTCAGAAAAGAGCACTGGGTCTCTTGGAACCAGTGCCAGAGGGCTGTGAACCCCCATGTGCGTGCTAGGAACCGAACCTGGGTCCTCTGGAAGAGCAGCCATTGCTCTTAACTCCTAAGCCATCTCTCCAGCCCCAGAAAGAACCACGTCTTTGTGGACCAATTAGCTGTGTGGAAAGTCAAGCAAACTTCTGTTTGTAGGGAGCTAAGTGCTGAGTGGCTCAGGGTGTAGGTCTAATTACATACATAAAGCACATGCCAGGATCAAGGAAGGTGGAGTTAGGTAGAACATCAGCTCCTACAACGCGCAAGACCCGGGCAATTGCTAGAGTGGCAGGCCTGTGGGAGGGGGAGGGGGCGGGAGGGGGGAGGGGGGAGGAATAAGTCTTGTCATTCCTTCCTGTGGCCTCTTACAGCAGAGGTCACGGTGTTCAGCAGTTGCCTGACGTCTTGAAAAGAAAAAAGGAAATCACGGAACATTTTTAACCTTAAGTAATCACACAAGGCAGAACTCTCTGGAATTCCACTGCACTGCTTATGGTCTTGGGATCCAAGGCTAAACATCATATCACCTGAGAACACTGTTCCCAGGTGGCGGGCAGGACAGTCCCACTGGGCTGTCTTCGGCAGTTAAACCTAATGTCTGCCTGGCCCACTATGGTGTACCTGCGAATTGCCCCTGCACTGGTTTGAACCAGCAAGAACCTCCACAGGCTCGGGTATTTGAACACTTGGTGAGCGGTGCAGATTGGGAAGGTTATTGGACCTGCAGGTGGTGTGATCTTCTTGAGAGAATATGTCGCCTCCTCCGCTTCCTCCTCCCTGTTGAAGATGTGATCTCTCAGCTCCCTGCTCAGGCTGCCTGCTGCTGTGCCTCTCCTCCCATCATTTTGGATTCTCCCTCTGGAACCATAAGCCAAAATAAACTCTTTCTCTCACGAGTTGCTTTTGGCCATGGTGTTTTATCACAGGCACAGAAAGTAACAAATGCAGACCCCAAGACAAGTGGGCAGAGGACCCCTCCCTGACCTCACCTGGACTTTGTATATGAGCTCTATTACCCTGCTGTCTTCCGGGGCAATGCCCTACCACCTCCTTTCTATTGGAATTCCAAGATCAAGAGCACTCATGGCTCCTCCAAGGATTTAATGAATGTTCATGGCACTTCAAGCAAAAGGGACACAGACGCACACGCTAACCTGTCACCATGTGCCCCTTGGCAGATAGTCTTTACACTGAAAGTTAAAGGGTGGCTTTGCTGTAAAGGACCTGCCGCACAGCCATGAAGACTTAAACTAACAGCTCTGGAACCTGCTGGCCCCCAGACATGGCGGCTCGCGTCTGTAACTGCAGCACTCCTATAGCAGGGCGGGAAGTGGAGACAAAAGAATGGCCTGAAGTCTGAGGTCCAGCTGAGCTGCTGTATGCAGAAGGCCAAGACCCGCAGCCGCAGTTGTCCTGACTGTGGCAGGGAGCGCTGCGGCACATGTAAATTCACGGTCACACACACACAAGATGCAAAGGCGAAGTTGGCAGCAAACAGCTGTGGAGACCATGTCACTGTGAACTAAATCCACCAGCAAAAGATGAAGAGTCGCCGTCCATGAGTGAAGGATGTGGGGGACTAAAGGGAGGGAAACCCCCACAGCCACTTGCTGTGGAATTTATGTTTCCATAAGCGAAACATTAGGAGTCTTGCGTAGAGAAGAAATTATTGATACATGTGTTCCCCTAAGGAAGCTTCTCGAGAGGCCCATTCCAGATTTAATAATAATCTGTATTCTTCTGAAATGGCACGTCCCATCTTTGATTTCCCTATCACCACCGAAGGTTCATGAATCATTAAGCTGCACACCCTCAGAGGCTTGGTTTACTGCGCACCACCTAAAATATTTAATAAAATAAATTCTAAATAATCAATTCGCGAGGAGTCGACATTTCTTATGCTTTTGTAATAAATGTCTACCTCTCGCATCCATCAAAAACTGCACGTAAATTGTGGTGGTGAAGAATAAAAGAGCCTTTGTCATTTTCTCGTGCTGCCGTGTAAGTACTTAAGCAGGGGACAGATTGTATCTGCACCTCTCCACAGTCACTAGTCCATGGAGGGGCCGTGCAACATGCCAGCCACCCTGCACCTCATGTCCAAGGATGTACCGCTCTATCTCTGGGACAGGTCGGTCCTTTAAGCCATGCAGTTCTGCAGGGTCACGTCCTGGTAGCTCAGTTGTCCCAGATGTGCACATCACATCACAGAGACTTGCCTTGGGCTCCTGTGATACTTTACAGCAGCACCTGCGTTCAAGGAAGAAGCAGGGTAGGTTTTTTCCCCCCAAGGTATCTTTTTCAAGAGACCTTTTCCTAATGACTTTCTTAGGCTGGAGACAACATAGCATAAGCTAAATAAAGCATATGCCGTGCAGACCTTTTGCTGTCAGGAAGAGAGAAAATGAAGACGCTCTGACTTCCCGTTGACATCAGTAGTCAAAGTATTCACTGGGGCAGGGGCTCAGAGGTAAAGCACTGACCATGCAATCATGAAGACTTGGGTTCAAACTCCTAGAACCTTAACAAACACCAAACACAGTGGGATGCTCCTAGAGCCCAGCTGTAAGTACGGTGAGGTTGAGGTAAGGGATAGGAGAATCCCAGCACGCTCTCTGGCCAGCTGCTCTGGCACACACATTAGAGATGGAGAGATATTTTTACCCAGTGAGCAACCGACTACCCTATCTCAAATAAGGCAGAAGGTGAGGAAGCCTCCCCATGTTCTGCACATGCTCACAATGACGTACATGAGCACATCTTCCTTAAAACATACACTCACATCACAGAGAATGTCTGGCTACAAATACGGGCATGAAGACCGAGCAGGGCCTGGAAGCGTTCCTGGCAAGTATTGACAATCCACCACCACCACTCAGGAAAAAAAAAAAAATTCTTGCCAGCTCTCACAGTACTTTATTCTTTCGAGAAAGTACTGTCACAGTCCAGACAGTCCAGAAGAAGAGTGAATAGAGGACACTCATGTTCCGAGTCCAGTCCATAGTACATCTGTGTAAATAAAGTGTTAAAACATGGGCCTGGCTATTCCTCGGGCCATTTACATGAATGGTAGAGTTGAATCATTGGGACAGACTAACTGATCACAGACCCAAACATCGTGTGCCTAGGGCTAGGACAATGCAAGTGTGAGGACCTGGGCCTGGTTTCCAGCTCCCATGTAAAAAGCTGGTGGCACATGCTTGTAATCCCAACACCATGAGAAGGCAGAGGGCAGGCAGGAGGCTTCTGGACTCACTGCCCAGCTAGCTCATTCTCAATGACTAAGGTAGCTAGGGACTAGGGCAGACACCTGACACTGACCTCTGGCCTCCACACATATGGACACATGTATGTGCACACACATGCCTGCACATACCACACACATTAAACACATTAAAAATGTTTTCATTTTGGAGCTTTACAAGGAAACTCGTGTCAACTCAAGATTTGTTCAAACAATATTTTAGTTAGGCATCAAGTGTATATGGAGCTGGGCTAGTGTGCAGAAGAGACACATAGGGCTCCTACTCAGAAGAGTGAAGGACACAGGACAGGGATGTGTCCCCAGAAAGCTATGGTCAGTGCCAGCTGGCTTCTTTCTGCTCCAGAAAATTGGTATTCCTCTCCTGCACTGCCAAGGGCAACTGAGTAATGGCAGGCTCAACCACATCATCAGAGAATTTAGTTAGAGCTTTTTAAAAGGTGCCGGCAGTCAAGTAACGAATTGTCATACTGACTTGTGAAATTTTCCTTTTGACTTTTTCCCATGAGACAGAACAAAACTCATTCAAAAAAATTTTTAGGCTGGCTTACTTTTTACTTTATGCATGAGTGTTTTGCCTGCTTGAATACATATGCGTCCTGTGTGTGCATGGCACCCACAGAGGAAACAAGAGACACTGGCTCCCTTGGAGCTGCAGTTACTGATGGCTGCAGACCACGATATGGACAGAGAACCAAGCTTGAGAGAGCCCTTTGCAGGAGCAGTCAGTGTGCCTAACTGCTAAGCCATTACCAGAGGTTGGCGTGAGACACTCAGACAGGACCTTGCCAGCAGCAGGTTGAAGCACTTGGGGTAATTTGCATATAAAAGAGGGTGTGGGAGTCACTTGGGGGACCCATGAACTGAGGCTACTTGGGGCAGGGCAGACAAGTTGTGAGTCTTTCTAAGGTGATGTGGACCTTGCGGTCTACAGGATACCTGCGAGCAGCCAGGCAAGACACAATGTGAGCTCTGTGATTTCTGCACTGCCGCCCAGGTTTAGCCAGAGTAGGATATGAGAGTCCCTGGATAAAGCTAGGAGGCAACTACCCTTCCCCAGGACTGGAACAGAGCCATAGAAGTGGAAATGGCAGGCTATCCAACACCCAGAAGACCGCCAAGGCACACAAAAGCTTCCCTAAGAAGCCATCTACTTCCTACCTACCACTCTGGCTTGGTTTCCAGGGAAACAGATGAGATGAGATCAATAGTTAAAAGCATGCGACCACCCAGACAGAACATGGAGACCAGCCAGTGCCACCCCAGCAACCTCTGCCTTGGCAACAAGAGGAATGGCTGCCCTTTGTTGTTGGTCCAGCAGCAGCAGCTCTTCCTTCTTCCTATAGCCACAGGGCACTGCAGCCATGGGTACCACAGGCACGGGGCACTACAGCCACGGGCACCACAGGCATGGGGCACTACAGCCACGGGGCACTGCAGCCACGGGGCACTGCAGCCACGGGCACCACAGGCACAGGGCACTACAGCCACGGGGCACTGCAGCCACGGGCACCACAGGCACGGGGCACTACAGCCACGGGGCACTGCAGCCATGGGGCACTGCAGCCACCGGGCACTACAGCCATGGGGCACTACAGCCACAGGGCACTGCAGGCACAAGGCACTGCAGAGCCTTCTCCACCCCTGGGCACTACAGCCACGGGGCACTGCAGCCACGGGGCACTGCAGCCACCGGGCACTACAGCCATGGGGCACTACAGCCACAGGGCACTGCAGGCACATGTGCCTTCTCCACCCCTCTGCTCCTCCACATCCTAAGAGCCTGTGGCCCGAGCTGTGCAGAGCTTCCATCATCTCTCTCCTGTCTCGAGAGCATCGGTGGCAGCTTCCCTGCAACAGATGAGAGACGCAGGCCCACAGAGCATGGGGCTCCCCACAGGGACAGATCCTGAAGGGTGGGGGTGACTTTGCCAGCCAATTCTAAGAATGGAAAGACACAAGACCATTTGCTGTCAGTCCAGTGAAGATCAGAGGTATTGAAGCAACCGCACCTGCCTCTGATAATTCCACAGGAGACAAGTATGCATCACTGTCTTGATGCACGTCCTGTTCTGTATGGGGCCACGATGGGCACATGGGTAGCCCTCACTCTGAGCTCTGTGTAGCGGTCCAGGCAGAAAAGGGCCCTTGGAGAGTTTGATAGCGGTACTCAAGGGTTTACGTGGTTGCCATTGGATATACTGAACTTCCCACTCATGGCCTCATGGACTAATGTGCGAGGACACTTAGGAACCATTGGGATAAAAGTTAAACATAAGTTCTGCAGCTCAAGGCCTGCCGAACCGCCTCCGCAAGAGAGTGTCCAGTTCACTAAGACTCAAATTGTATCTTCAAAAGGACATTTTTAACTATCACTGTTCGGTAGAAACAAGAGTCACATTTCCTGTAAGGTCTTCCTGGGGCACCTTTATCCACATAGCATTGTCCCCAAACCACTGAGAAAGCCCTGAGCTCTACGACAGACGCTGTACCTCCACTCCCAAAGGCCAGTCCTGGGGAGTGAGCGGCTTATCACAGATAGCGGAGGACGCTGGCCCTCATGTCCTCCATGACACCCAAACCCCAAGCAGACTAGTTCCTGCCTGCAAAAACACAATGGAAACTGGCCGAGGCAGAAGAGTAAGGTGGTAAATAACAGGAGCCAATGCACGTGGGCTCAGCAGGTGCTGTTTTATCATAAATATACCCCAGGAAGTGTTTGAGATGTACTTGGCCTAAAATAGTTACTTATTGTTTATTTTAATTGGGTGTTGTGTGTGTGTGTGTGTGTGTGTGTGTGTGTGTGTGTGTGTGTGTGCGTGTGTGTGTGTGGTGGGGATGTCGTCCCTCATATAGAAGCATGTGGAAGCCTGAGGTCAACACCAAGTGTCTTTCTCCTCTCCATCTTAGTTTTGAGACAGGCTCTCTCTCTCTCATTGAGCCTGGAGCTCACGGTTTCAGCTAGACTGGCTGGCCAGTGAGCCTCAGGACCCCGCCCCTCTGCCCATCCCACCTCCCACATGGGGGCTACAGATACACAACGCTTCTAGAGTTTGCATGGGACCCAAACTCAGGTCCTCACATGTGCTCAGCAAGCTCATCACCTCAGCCCCCTTAACTGCCTGTCTTGTAGTTTATCCTCTTCCTCCTCTCCTTTCTTTTTCTTCTCCTCCTCTTCTCTCCTTTCTCTCTATCACCGCCTTACTCCTCCCTGGACCCAGCCCCAAGTTTCAGCCATGAAAGCAATGGAGCTTAAATATCTACCACATAGGATACCCAGGGAAAATGAAGCCCAGGCAAGGTGCTGACCACAAGGGTTCTCAGACACACGGTAGATCTCACTCCCAGGCCCTAGGAGGGGAAACATTAGGCCACTTGGCTCTCTAAAACCTGGATTATAAGCTGCCCGAAAGAGGATCCTGAGGTGGAGAGTACTTACTGCTCTTCCAGAAGAGCAGAGTTTGGTTTCCAGCACCCCTGGCTAGCACTTTACAGCTGCCTGTAACTCCAGCTCTGGGGATCTAATGCCCCGTTCTCCAAGGGCACTGCACTCAAACACGCAAACCCACATACAGGTTCCCACACACGCACATAACTGAAAATATAAAAATTAATTGTGCAAATAAAATTAGCTGTTGAATTTTTTTTGCTATACATGCATGAGGACCCAAGTTCAGAGCTCCAGGACTCACCAAACAAACAAAAACAAAAACAAAAACAAAAACCCAACCCAAAATATACAGACATGGCGACACACATTTGTAACTCCAAGCCTTGGAGAGCAGGAACAGTAAGCTTGCAGGGGCTCACTGGCCATGGCATATTGAAACAACTGGCTTTGTTTCTGCGTGTTACCAAGTGTGTCACTCTCATCCCCCCCCCCACACACACACCTTACACACTGAAGTCACCCAGGGTCTCAACACCTGACAGAAGCTTTCTAGCATAGAAACATAAAATGTCCAACCGTCTATGTGCTGGACACACTGACACATCGAAGAGAACACTCTCCTAAGAGCACGGGTGAAGTCCAAGGGCAACAGGAAGAGGGCACACCTCCTTCCTGATCATGGCTGGACCCCTGAAGACTCAAAAGTCACATGGTCACAGCACAGGAAGAGACACGGTCGGCATGAGGGATGCCATCGGTACACGGTGAGACTAAAGGAAAGAACATGGACCAAACACAACCCTTTACTGAGAGCAGGGACTGAGTACCTGCCCAGTTTGCATGGTGGCAGCAGTGGGGCTGCTGGTCGCTCAGAGGTTCTGTGGCTCCCCCGCTTCGCTACCCTGTCTCCTGCCCTATCTATTCACTGCTCTTTTCCAAACTTGCTTTGGGAACCGGGCCTGTTTGAGGCTGGCTACTGCAAGCATTTCCCCTCCTCTGCAAGCAAGACACCTATTTATCTTATGGCAGGGAACAGAGCTGAAGGGATCTGACTCTGCCACGAGGCAGTTATTTCATGCCCTGTTAATTCCTAATGCAGTAATAGTAACTACAATATCGTGCCTACTTTCAAAAGAGGTACTTTTCTCTTTTTTTAATATGTGGCCTAAGTGCTCAAATAAAGAACACCATTCTAATGAGGACGAGTGCCCAAACGTAGCCTCATTACAGCCGCTGCTGTGCCAATGCCGGCCCTTCTGGAGGAGTGAGAGACACTGGGTCCTTTCCAGGCAACACAAACAGATCAGCAAAATGTTTGCATCTGAAAATGACAGTGAGAGGAAATGGACTGGCATTTACACCCGGGGATGGGCCAGGCCGGGGACCTCCTTTCATCACAGAATTATGGGTTCTGTGGGAAGCAGGGCTGGGACCCACTTAGCACTGCACCAGCAGTCCCAATACCAGACCATTCACTGCCTCCAAAGGGCAGACTGTCTGCAGCAAGGGACATCTTACGATCAAAGCAGAGGGCCTGGTGGCAGAATGCTATCATCCGAGCACAGCAACCGTCACAGTCCTCATCAGAGCAGCTGAGACTAGTCATGCGTCACCCCTAAGAACGGGCCCCGGCCATAGGACTTGGAGGTGCCACAGACTGTAGACTGTGGGAGGCTCACTGAAGAGGGGTCTACAGCTGTGCTATGAGGAAGTCGTCGTTCATGACTTTCTGGTGGTGTGGCCACTTTGGGGTGACCTGAACTCGGCTAAGCAACCCCTCCACCTTGCTCTGCCAGTAAGCTTAATAAACTCATTGGCTTCCCCCAAGCTGGGCTCTGGTAGAGCTGCACTTCTGCTTGTCATTTCTATCTGGGGAGAGAAAGCAGCTGGTAAAGCTACCAGTGAAATGGCTCATGCAACAGTCCAGGCTCCAGGAAGCAAGCCCGGCTTGGCCAGGGCTGGGAAAAATACCGATGTGCAACACGCCACCAATGCAGTCACTTGCTGGACAGTTTCACGGACTGTTTCTCAACAGACTCTCTCATTGCCCGTGTGTTTCCCAACTTTTATCTGTCACCCGAATGGCTTCCTATGCTGTACTGCGGCGTCTATGCCGCTGCTCTAAAGCTGGGTCTGCCTTCAATGTTGCCTGCATTTTCAACACAGGGCCTTGGAGTTCTCCCAGTGTACCCCAAAACCCGACGTAAGGGTCTGCCTCCCCATGAGCTAAGGATCACACACCCTTCTCTGCACCCCTGCACCCCACAGTAACTGTCATGATGCCAGTGGGTGACAAGCATCCATGAGTGGCTGGAGGATGAACCATACACGCTGGATGGTGTGGGCTGAGCTGACCTGGAAAGCTAAGATCACACTGAGTGCCAGGAACAACAGTTAAGCTTAAAGCCGAGAACGTTCAGGCCTCAGTGCCAGCACTGGGGCTTCAGAACTCTTTCTCTGAGGCCCAACCCTCTCCACCCATGAGGTAGGTGTGATAATATGTTTCCGGCACGCATGCTTTTGGGAGAACCAGGCAAAGCCAGATGCCTTGTTCACAGGAGATTTCTAAGTTGTGAGTGCATGCACTGCGGGCGTAGCTCCTGTCTCCCTGAGGAGCCAGCAGATGAAGGGGGGAATGGAGAGTTAAGAGCTGGTCTGTCTGCGAGAGATAGCAGGAGTCAGAGGACTAGGGGGACTAAACATAAAGTAGCCTGTCAGCATCTGGGGCCAGAGAAAAGGGCCATAAGCTTGGGAAGGAATCTTCCAGAAAGGCTCTCTGGCTGGCATCACCTGAGTGTGAATGTAGCTGTGGGACCTGTTAAGGCATGGCGATCTTTAGAACCACCCCTGCCCCTTCCCAGGCAACGCCAAGATCGACAGACAGGTATCAGCCTGGGGGTAGGGCCCACTCCCGACCTGCTGGGGTCTCCTCTGTGATGTGCTGACACCTCAGCCCCCTTCCCTCTCCTCGGCCAGCTCCCATCATCCCTGGGAGCTTATTGAGCAGGCTTCTCCTTGGCTCCCAGACAAGACAGCTGATTGCCAACTAACAGTTAGCCAGCTTCAAAAGCTGCAGCCCGCACCCTGTGCCCAGCTGAGGGAAATCAATGTGAGGCTGCCCCAGCCCCTGAGAACAAAAGGAGCCAGAACAGAGCCGCTCCTTCAGCTTGCTGGAGGTTTTCCCAGCCTCAGGGAAGGCTTATAGCAAGAGATACCTTAAATGCAGGACCCAGATGTCTTCATCCTGCCTTGAATGGAGGAAACCCACTGGGACAGTAACAGTTCTCAACTCTAAAGCCTCGGCTGTCCATCCAGCAGGAGGGTAGCTGGAGGGGCCTAGGGCTTGGAGGACACAAATGCCAGTCACAGGACCTGCCTGGTGAATCCACAGGGAGGAAGTGGACACTGGTCAGTGAAGCCTAGAACACAGCACACCACTCCAGCTGGCAGAGACAGACCACTGGGCTTCCCAGCCCCGTTCCAGATCATGGCTAACGTAGGAACACCACTGATGAAGTATAAAGGGTGATGCTGCCTAATAGTCCTTTTTCTGGCCCATTTAAACTTCTGTAACTGTGGAAAGGCCATTACTTCAACAAGAAGGAAGAGGGTGCCATCTTCTGAGGGCCAGTGTGCCGGAGGGTGTAGGGGAAGTGGCCTCCCTGGTGCTAGTGGGCGTGTAATTAGAACGGTTACTCGAAAGCAGTTTGGCACTGTCCAGCAAAGCTAACCCTCTCACACCCTGCAATTCCTGGTCCAGACTGCTCGTGTGCCCAAGAAAGCCTGTGTAAAGATACTTAGCAAAGGTCTGGAAGGCTTCTGAGAGGCGAGGGACCAGCTTCGGCACTTAAACAGAGGAATACACTAGAACCATTTAAAATGCAAAGTAACAGATACAGCTTAGTGGGTGACAGTAAGTGATAAACTGTATGTAAAACAACATGTCAACTATTCACAACAGTCCCCAAGTTCCAAGAATTCACTTCACACCCCAGCTCTGGTTACTGAAGCTCATTCCGGACTTCTGGGGACACTTAACCTAAATGCTCAGCCTTCCACACCTCTCTGCACCACGAATGAGCATTATGTGCCAACGTGGCCACCTTCTTGCTCCACCTACGAGTCCGTGGGCAGTGAACACGCATCCTTCTTTGTCTGTAGACAGCACACAGACTTGCCAAAGCAGGCACAGAGCTAGTATCCGTCACCTGGTTCAGTGGGACAGTGCCCCAAGTGCAGTGGGGCAGAGCAGCCACGGGGAGGCACAGCTGTAAGCGGCCTCCCTCTCTAAAACCTAGAAACAAATGCAGCGGCATTGGCCAGGGTGCTGCCGTGGCAGCCCCTCGGCCCCCACTGCCCACAGGTCTGCTCATGGCTAGTGGATCCTAGAAGGCCCTCTCTGGTCTGTGTGTGTGTCCTCCTCCTCTTCCAGATTCAAGGGACCGAGCTTTAGTCTGCAAGGCTGAGCACCACAAATAACTCCCAACATAAATATGGCCTAAAAATAGCCATAAATCATTCTCATCCCATCCAGCGACAATTCTAATTTATAACAAGAGGGAAGAGAATGAACATGGTGGCTTTTTTTCCCCCCTAGGCTTCCAAGCTACTGCTGAGGACGAATTCCGCCCTGCTGTTACTTACAACCAGGAGTTCCTGATTTACGTATTACTAAAGATGAAATATACCATAGGCCTCCGGGCGGTGGGGGTGAGGGGGTGGCGGTGGGGGTGCGGGGGGGGGGGGGGGGCGCTGCTTGCTGAGGTTTAGTGTGAATTTCTGCAGGCTTTCTATGCCCCTGAATAAGTAACTTCCTTTCTCTTGGTCCCCACCCAAGCGCTCTCTCTCTCTCTCTCTCTCTCTCCTCTCTCTCCTCTCTCTCTCTCTCTCTCTCTCTCTCTCTCTCTCTCTCTCTCTCTCTCTCTCTCTCTCTCTCTTTCTTTCTCTCTCTCTCCCCCCACCTACTCTTCCATTGTGGTGTGAGAAGAGCCCTGTCCGCAGAGAGTAAGGCCCACCTCTCTGGGCTCCCCCACAAGAAGGGCTAATGCGTATGTATTAGCAGGACTCTGGTCACAATGCTGGAGTTGGCTCTCTTTCCAGCGGCACGTTCGGGTAATCTGCACATTAATGTTCCATGCAGTCAATTAAACCACACTGCACACGCGGAGAGAGGGCTGGAATCCCTCATACTGCGGCTTTTCTTATTCATCACCATAAAACAATTCTTATTGGTATATTAAAAAAAAAAGCACATACACATAAAATGAAAGTTATCTCTCTCCACGGGGTAATATAATAAAAGCCATTTGATGCTATTTTTGGCAGCCATAAAAGCACATAATTAATACAGAAAAAAAAAATCGTCGTGACAAAGTGTGTCACAAAACCCGTCAGTGCCCAAGGGCAATCCTCAGAACTCAAGAGGGCTCGCAGTCCTGGCTACTCACTGAAACATGCCAGACACTCGACGTGACAGTAGCGAGGATGCCTGTCTTTGACCTCTCAAAAATGCAAACTGGATCCTGGGAAGCTTCTGAGATCTTGCCCATGGTAGCCCTGGACACATGGGCTGTCCCATGGGGTGGCACAGAAGATCCTTGGTGGGACTAGTAAGGAATGTGGAAGAACAGGTATTGGCAAATTGGCAAATTAGGAGGTCCTGTGGGACCCCTGGGTGGGGTCCTCTACAGGGAAGGGGGCTCTCTAAGGCTGCCCATGACTCAAGAGGCAGAAAAGCAAGGCTGCATCCAGAAAACCCAAAGCTGAGTTTGCTCAACATTCTGAGCCATTCCTGCTGAGCCCTCTCCACTCCAGCACTGTAGGAACCTCGGGTGCCCAGAGAACCCATCCCATGATCTTTAACCTCCATTGAAGTTGAAACACTACAGGGAGATGGGATATTGGTCAGCACAGGGCATTACCAGCTGGGCGGGGCACCTGGAGAGGGCACTTCCTCACGATGACACCTGTCTTCCCCAACACATTCACCCCAGCACACCCCTGCAATGCACCCCAGAAACACACCCATGACAAACACAGTTGAGTGACCTGCAGGCCTCTTGCCACTCCCCATCCATCCACACACCAGCGACCCCCTTGGTAGAGCCCTTTGGCTACGGTCAGATCCAAAGGGAACGGGAGAGAACGTTTGGGGTAAGCGAGCAGAAGTCAACACCAACAGCAGGGACCTGGCAAACGGAACTTCTTTTGACAGTGCTGCCTGGCATCAGATCACTTGCAAGCAATTCCAGATTCTCCCATGGCGACCCGGAAATGACATTTGGGGGATGGGAGAGCCTTTTCGGGCCTTTACCTCGACTCCTTGGACTTTTAGCTTCATGTGGTCTTCTCGGGTCGTTTTCCCATCTTTCCTCTTCTTCCAACAGTACCCATCTTTCCTGTACTTCACTTTCTTCCTGTTGTAGAGGATCATGGAGCCATTCTGCGGTCTGCAGACAGCAAAAGGGTTAAGTTACCGAGAGAACTGAGCAGAAGGGAAATTTATGAAGAAACATGCCACAGACCAGTAAAAGTCTCTACAGAAAAGCAATAGTCCACATTTGCCGGGACATAATTTTTCACCTTTTATTGCAGCTCCCTGGATTAACTGTGGTTTATGGCCAGCCAAAATTTGCCTGTGGATTTGGTACCTAATGAATTAAATGTGTCAATGATAGGCTTAAAAAACAACCCCTTAGTAATTTCCACAAACTAATCAGGATATATGGGGGCCTGAGCTCTGAGGCAAAAAAGTAAGCAAAACAGAGAGAGAGAGAGAGAGAGAGAGAGAGAGAGAGAGAGAGAGAGAGAGAGAGGAAAAATAAAGCAAAAAGAGCCGGGGGTGTCGTGGCAGCCTGCAATATCTTATCTCTTGTAGAAGGATTTTCTACACATCTTTTAATCCATCACCCAGCATTAGGGAATAAATAAGTTTAATGCAGACACTAGATGACTACGTTAAGAGCAGACCAATGGGATCTCTCGGTGCTGAAGCCGACCAGTCTTGATTCATTGCTTGCGTTTAGATTACCGCTGGATGCAGAGGAGCATCACGAACCTCCTCCTCTGGTGAGCAGAGCACCTGACTGCCTCCCCGCCCCCCCCCCCCGGGCTTCAGCTCTCTGAGGTCTTAGGTAACACCAGGCACCCTCATCTATCCTGTCCACGGCCATGGTAGCTTAGGGAAATGGCAGCCCGTTTTCTGAATGCGAAGAACAGTACGACTACTCCTGTGATGTTGACAACGGTCAAGCAGGGCTGAGGACGTGGCTCAGCAAATAGCGTGCTTGCCATGTAATATGGCTGAATCCCCAGCAGCATGTAGCAAACTGGGCACAGTGCTGTTCTCAGGAGGTGGGGGCAGAGAGAGCAGGTGCTCATGGTCATTCTTGGCTACACAGTGCATTCAGTGCCAGCCTGGGACATACAAGACCACGGGTCAAAAGACAGAACAAAACAAAACAAAAGACAATGAAAGGACCAAACAAACAGAACCTTACATTTTCCAAAGAAGGGACATGAGAGGCAGAAGTGATGTTGGTGTGTGTGTGTGGGGATGGATAAGGGATCTGTGTTTGAAGCTGCCGTGGTCTATATTTTGGGTAGGGATCTACAAAGAAAGAAAGAACTAAGGCCCTCCGACAGCAGACAGCAGGTGCGCTATGGTAAGCCATTCCCAGAATAAAGTTGCAGCAGGTGCAGATGTGGGCAGATCTAGCCCTGAAGCCAGAACACTCACCCAGTAGCCGGCTGTGTGCCACCTGCACCTGACCACTGGGCACAGAAAGGCTTGCACATGGTGTGTGTGTGTTGGTGCCAGTGGCACTCCATCCCACCCTGAGCCAGACTGCCATTGGCTGCGCAGTAGTGCACTGTTAGAGCGGCTATGGATGCACCTTGGCTTCTCCACTACAGTAGAGGTGTGGAGAAGAAACATGCCAATCTATCCTCCTGCCATGTGAGGAGAGCCTCCCACCTCTAGCTTTGCTTTTTTTGTTGAAGAAAAAAAAAATGGGCCATTTCACCATCAGGACTGAACACTGGCTATTGATGGCTTAATCTCCCATTGTCTAGAGGGTAAAAAGAAAACCAAGCCCTCCCAGGTGACTGCCACTAATTGTGGTCCCCACCCAGCCTAGATGTGTCATCCGGCAGCCACAGGAAGACTAAAGAGCAATTCCATGGGAAATTATAGACTTTCAGCAGTGCACTTCATTGTTCCCTGATCAGGGCGCAATTGGTTTGTCACTGTTGGTTTCCTCCGTCAGCCTGCACCAACTAAAACAATCACAGGAAACAAAACCACGCACTTGTCAAAACGCTATCACCTGACGGTTTCTATCAATGCCTACACGTCTGCACTGGAACCTGCCCCCCCCCCCCACCCTAGCTTGTCCCCATCTCTCCATGGGAGGGGGCTTGCAGAGAGGGGAGGGGCTGTGATGGTCTCTGTTGGCCACGGTAGCCCTAGCCACCTGCACTGTACCCTCAGAACACTGTGAGACCTCCTGGTCCCTCGAACACCAGCCAAAGGTTCCCAGACCCACGCTCCTATCCTTAAGGCTGCTGCCTCAGTGGGGAGAAAAGCAAATGAATACATTGGGGCAAGCAAATGGACTGTGTCCCTGTCCTCTCACGGGAGGGGTGGGGACATATGTGGGAGCGTAGCAGGGACACCCTAGGTCAAAAAGAAAAAAAATCTACTTTCTGAAGAAGACCTCAGAGTAAACCACCATTTCTAGGGAGCAAGAAATGACTCGTGACTTGTCGCAGGCCTGCCATTGTTAAGGATTCTCCCCAGAGCAGGACACCATGCCCAGTGGGGCTTCAGTGCTCAACTAAAATGACCTCGGCGAATGGACTCCTCAGCCCAATTCACAGGGACGAGAAACTGGGCTGTGTGCAGCACTCTAGTCCAATTCCACTTGAGTTTGCTTCTGCCCTGGGTGACATGGAAGCATCGCCACAATTCCCCACACTCTTGTCAGCAACAAAGGTGAACATGGCCCCGCCACAGAAGGAGCCATGTGCCTTACAGGACAGCATCTGAGGGGCTGTGCTGCCATCCCGATGCAAACACAGCAAGTACCAGCCTGTGAGAAGAGCTCGCAAGGGTCGAGAAGGCAGGTTTTAGGATGAGAGGGCCACAATAACAGACACAGGAGGACCTCGATTTACTACCTGGCCACACTCTGGCTGATCAGGGCCAAACAGCGCAGGGAGGCCGGAGATGCAGAGGGAGGATACGGGCTGTGCGCACCAAGCCAGCAGCCTGCCAACGCCCAGCCTCCCATGTCCTGGCCATTCCCGTGTACCTGATGCTGGCAGAGAATTGTCACATCTACACGCTGCTAGCATCTGCATACCAACTCTGTGAGGGGCGTTGCCAGCAGCCCAGATAGCCAGCCTTTTAGGCTGCAGTGTGTGGCGAGTCCGTGGAGGACAGAGACGCCGACCAAGGTTGCTGGGCAAGCAGACTGGATCCTGGTCTGCTCTTCCTGGCTGGGATCAGTAGGGCCCTGGAGCATCCTTAGCACAGCCCCGGGGGTCAGCAGGGATGAGGCCAGACTTCCTCTCTTGTGGCAGAACCAATCCTGGGCTGTCCTATTCTTCTTCTGTAGCGTCTGGGTGTAACTCTAGGGCTGTTCCAGGTTCCCTTCCTATGACTGGGGTAACTGTGAGGGTGCCCCAGATGTACATTCTGTGTCTGGGGGAAACTCTGGGGCTGTCGCAGACTTGCCTTCCCACAGCTAAGGTACTCAGGGTGTCCAAGGTTTTTCCTCCAGTTACTGACCGGGCTAACCTTGGGTGCTCTGTCTGGTCCCTCCACTGTCGCCTTCCTGTCCACTCTCTCCCCCTGCGGCTCCCTGGGTTGGCTATGGCATAATCTTGACCTAGACTCTAACCTTTACTTCAGGATCTCCTTCTGGGACATCGGTGCTGAAGCAGACAGTCTGAGGGAGCCTTGGGGAGGCTCCTGCAGCCTTCACTGCAACTGCACTGGTGCATACACAGGAGCTACAGCAGAGAAGGTGGCCACAGGGAGGCTGCTTTTAAGCAGGAGGCCTCTATCCAAGTAACCCTTTCATCTGGGAAGCTAACAGCCGCAGAAGTCAGCTACATTCCACACAGTGGTGAAAGAAGTTCTCGGACTAGAAGAGAGCCTCACAAACTATAACAATAGTGTAAAACACACACACACACACACACTCACACTCACACTCACACTATAGGCAGATGCACTTACCAATCTATAGGCAGGTGGGCAGATGAACAGGAAGACGATAGAGATTAGAGTAATGGAAGTTTTGGCTTCTTTGTAAACTCAGTCATGTTATGTAAACATGTTTTTGTTTTAGTTTGGGCTTGAGTTTGTCCACAGCTGAGAATTGCCCCCTGTGGGGTGTGGTCACTGCCAGCTGGTAACGGCCTGCGCCTCGTGCAGCCCAGAGAGGGGCGTGGTCTAGGATTCTGAGGAAGATACATAGGAGAACCCAGAGGGAAAAAGTGTGGCGTGTGGAATCTGGTCATTTGGAGGGACCAGAGATGGATGGGTGTGGTGGCTTGGAAATAGAGATACATTTCACCGCAGCAGCTAGGAGACTGCTTGCTGCGTTCACTCGCTGTTGACAGAGACTGGTATTGCCCTCAAAGAACCCAACTGACCCTACACAGCCAAGGGAAGTAAAGGAGTCTCTGTCCCCTTTCTCCAGTTCCCTTCTTTTTCTCTTCCCCGGGGTTAAGGCATTAGTAAAAGGGAGGTAGAGGCGATAAACACCCCAAATAAACTAGAGTTTGAAAACAAGTGTCAACAAGACAGTAGGATGGTTTGAAGAAGAATATCCCCCCAATAGGCTCCGAAGTGTTAAGTGCTGAGTCACCCAATGGTGGTGCTGTCTGTGTAGGCTTTGGGGGTGTGGTCTGTCTGAAAAGAGCTGGCGGTGAGCTTTGAGGCTTCAAAGCCATGCAGCGTTCCGAGTTTGCTTTCTCGACTTCTTGCTTATGGTTCAAGATATGAGGCCTTAGCTTCTGCTTCACCCACTGTTCCTGCTGCCCAGGGCCATGTTTCCCTGTATGGCTGACTCTAACCCTCTAACAAACTCTTTTTTTTTTTTTTTTCTACAAGTTGTTTTGGTCCTGGAGTTTTATCACAACAGAAAACTAACTAATATAGATAGATAGATAGATAGATAGATAGATACATACATACATACATACATACATACATTATGTCTTGCAAATGACATAAACATCAAGAGACAGGCCTGGCAGTGCAGCCTATCACCCATCCCTGCTATAACGGGAGGCTGAGGTAGGAAGATTGAAAGTTGAAGATTTGCCTAGCTACAAGCCAATGAGGGAAGGGACCTGCATTTTAATATGCAATATGCAATATGCAATATTAAGATATCTGGAGAGGAACTGGAAAAAGATGCCATCGAGGCCATCCCTCACCCACTGACACATCACCTCTAAGCAGAAGAGCAGCTCTCCACATCATAAGTAAAGCCATCAAACAGGAGAAGAAAATATAGGTGAATTCTTCTATTACCAAGGTAAATGATACTTTTCTAACCATGATTCAAAACTCAGTAATAATGAGTGTGAGCTCGCTCCATAAGATTGCATAAAGCAATGGCGTTAGATCGCTTCCCACAGGGGCCGGTTTGTTCATACCCTGCCAGCGATGCATGGGTGGCCTGGCACCCTCCCCAGCATTGTCTTTTGGACTGACACTACCCTGGTGGGTGTGTGGTCGTTTTAATCTGCATTTCCCTAATGACTACTGATGCCAACCATCTTTTCATGTCCTTATTAGCTATTCGTATAATTTCTTTGGTAAATGTCTATTTGAATCTTCAGCCCCGCTTTCAATTAAATTGCTAGACTTCTTTGAGTTGTTGGAACTCCTTACATGAAGTCCTAACAGAAGTATTTTACCGTCACACACTTTCTCCAAGACCATGATTTGAGTTTTCTTTGTCTTAGTTTTATTTATTATTATTTATTTATTTATTTGGTTTTTTGAGACAAGGTTTCTCTGTGTAGCCTTGACTGTCCTGGACTCACTTTGTAGACCAGGCTGGCCTCAAACTCACAGCAATCCACCTGCCTCTGCCTCCCAAGCTCTGGGATTAAAGGCATGTGTGCCACCACTACCCGGCCTGAATTTTCTTTTTCTTAATCGTTTCTTCAAAAACTTTTGCTAAAATCCAGGTTGTCCATTTTCTCCTTTTAACTAGAGACAAAGGAAGTTATCTAATCCAAGGTCATAACAAGCTCATGCTTTCTTCTAGGAGTTTTATATTTTCAGTTCTTTCCTCTAGGCCTGGGATGCATTTTACAGTTGTTTTTTTATTTGGGTGCTGCGAGGGTCTGAACCAATGTTTGCTATGCAGATATCCGATTGTCCCATGGCCATCTGCTGGACGGAAAATGGTCCCACAGATCCACTGAACGCTTTTGCATTTTGTTGGAAGTGAACCTCAAGTCTTGTCCTAGTCTCCATCTGTATGCCAATTGCCTTGAGCGCTGCAGTTTTGACATCAGCGGCCCCAAGTCCTCCAACTCTGCCCCATTTCACAGTTGTTTTGGGCTATCCTAAGACTTTCGTATTTCTAGACACATTTTATGATTAACTTGACAATTTTAGGGCGGAGGAGATGAACTGAAGGTTTTTTTCTTTGTTACAGGTCGCTTTCATTTTTTTAAATGTGTACATGTGAGGGCCTGCACATAAGGTGTGTTGGTGCGGTGGCTGCAGAGGCCAGAAGAGGGCACCGAATCCCCCGAAACTGGAGTTACCCTCATCTGTGCCACCTGGTGTGGGTACTGGGAACTGACCCGGATCCTCTCTGCAGAGCAGCAAGTGTTCTTAACCTCAAAACCATCTCTCCACCCCCCGGGGGCTTGGATAGGATTGAATCAAGAAGCCAATTTGGAGACAATTGCTGTCCTGATAGTATTGAGTGTTTCAGCCATGTCCAATGACGTGGTTTTTAATTCCATTAACATGGAATGTTCTCTCCAACTATGTAAAAAACTGAGCTCTCCCTGAATAAAGCTTTAGAGCTGGCAATGTACAGGTATTGAAACTCCTAAAGCAAACCCATGCTAATTAATTTATTCTATTTAATGTTCTTTGTGAATGGAGTTGTTTCCTTAATTTCACTTTAAGGTTGTTCATTTCTACCTCATAGCTGTCTATTTGACATCTCTGTATTGATCTTTGTGATGGTGACAGTTGGCAGCTAACCTGATAGGATTTGGGGGGTCACCTAAGAGGCAAGCCTACAGGCACACCAGTGAGCAACCTCCTCCATTAGGTTAGCCTTGAGCGTGCCAGAGAGGGATTATTCAGATTAGTTTTAACTGAAGTGGGAAGGCTGTTCCCTGCTGGCCTTGGGAACCAGACAGAATGAAAGGCAGAAAAGGAGCTTTATGGCTCCATAAGTAAGAATTCTGGGAAAGCTGGTGACCTCAGTCCCGCTCCCATGTCAACACAGAAGGCGCAAGCTGACTCGAAGCTGTCTTCTGGTCGCCCCGCACTCACATGTCATGAGTCACAACCGGGTGTGCACACCTTTGTAACACACAATGATAATTACAAATTAAATCACGTCTGGTTTTAAAAAAATGAGAGAGAGAGAGAGAGAGAGAGAGAGAGAGAGAGAGAGAGAGAGAGGTGAGCACCAGCATTCATCGCTCCGCCTCCTGACTGTGGCGTCCATGCAAGCAGCAGCTACCTTGAGCGCCTGCCTCTTCAAGTTCATGCCTGCTGGACCACACCCATGAGCTGTGAGTCAAAGGGAACCATTTCCTTCTTGAAATGCTTTCATCAGAGTATTTTATCTGAGCAACAGGAAAGCTGACCATGATAGCCTTGTATTATCATGACCTTCTAAATTTCTTAGATCTTTTCTTAGTTCCTATAAAGTTTTTCATATATTATATAGACATTCTACATGTGAAGTCAAGATACACACACGAATAAAATTGTTTAGTTTCTTACTTTCTGCTGAGGCTGCCTTCTATCTTATTTTCTTGCTTTATTGACCTGACTAAGTCATCCGGTTCATTGGATAGAAGTGTTGGGAATCCAACACTTTGCATTGCTCCCAGTTTTAGGGGAAACTCATTCCGGTTTTTGTTTGTTTTTGTTTTGTTTTGTTTGCCTTTCAGGACAGTATTAGCTGCATCAAAGACTTAAAATGGCGTGAAAAGGGCTCAGGGAGTGACTTGGAGATGCTCCCGCCGACCAGCCACAGGGCGAAGAAGCATGAATTCATCTGTGGTTCCCTGTGACCCCAAAGTAAACAAACAACAGGAGACACCCACAGACTGCTCACTGCTGGAGAACGCCTGGAGGCAGGGGGAGCATCACATGCCTCCCACCTTCCCTGTCACACAGTTCTTCTGAGCTACCAAATGGAGGATGGACTCTCTCCACAGAAGCCCTCCAGCTGATAAAAGAGAAGGAGGAAGGGAGCAAGAGAACGCCGTGCCAGCATCGCTACACCAATGAGCTGGCGGAACTGGGCAGGAGGGCACGACAGGTGCCTCACCGGAAAGACAGCCTGGCAGTGCGTGTCCCTTGATGGGCGCACACCCTGCTACTGAACAAACGAAGGGCCTTGAAGAGAGAACATAACATTGTGTGGGGTACGTGCTGGGAGGAGGGGGGTCTGGGAGGAGTGTGGGGTACATGTTGGGAGGAGGGGGTCTGGGAGGAGCTGGAGAAATGGAAGATAGGTACATATGATCAAAATATGTTTTACGTATGTATGACATTCTCGAAGAGTAAACAAAAATGTTATTAAAATAAAAGACTGTGACTTAGCCTCCATTTTACCAATCCCCCAGAGGGGACAGGAACATCCTAAATGACACCATGTGGGAACTGTCAGCAAATGCATACCAGAGGAAACACCAGAGGACAAATGGCCTGGCTCCTCGAGCCAGTTCTTTGAAAAAGAGCAAGAGAGAAATGGAGTGGGCAAGTGCTGCAGTCAGGATGTACACATTACCTCAGACAGAAGCACATCCGTCAATTGCAGTGGGCATCCCTACAGTGAGTACTGATGAGGCCACAGACTGTGTGTATACACATACATATGTGTGTGTGCACATGCATGGATGGCAGTGTGTGCCTGTGTGTGTGCACGCACATGCACAGATGGCAGTGTGTGCCTGTGTGTGTGCATGCACATGCACAGATGGCAATGTGTGCCTGTGTGTGTGCACGCACATGCACGGATGGCAGTGTTTGCCTGTGTGTGTGTGTGCACACATGCATGGATGGCAGTGTATGCCTGTGTGTGTGTGCGTACATGCATGGGCGGCAGTGTGTGCTTGTGTGTGTGCGCATACATGCATGGGTGGCAGTGTGTGCCTGTGTGTGTGTGTGCGTGCACATGCATGGGTGGCAGTGTGTGCCTGTGTGTGTGTGTGCACATGCATGGGTGGCAGTGTGTGCCTGTGTGTGTGTGCACACACACGCATGGGCACAGAGGCCAGGGGTCTGTGCGCCTCTTTTTTCCCTCTTCACTAATCCATCACCCTTTTGAGGTAGGGTCTCTCACAGATGCTGGAGCTCACTAGTAAGGCTAGACTGGCTGACTCCTGAGCTCTGGGGATCCACCTTCCTGCCCCCTCCCCCAATGTCCAGCACTAGAAGTACAGATGCACGCTGCCATGCCAGTGTTTATATGGTTGCTGGGGATTGAACTCAGGTCCTTGTGCTTGCATGCAAGCACTTTGTTGATTGAGTAGTTCCCCAGCCCCAGCCCTCCATTTTTGTTTTTTGTTTGTTTGTTTGTTTTTAGGTTGAACTCAGTGTTGGATTCAATTTCTGATTGTTCCATAATTCTCCACCTTACATGTATGTACAAAAACTCCCACGAACACAGCCTCTCTGATTAGCAGCTGTCAGTCATATTCTGCTATTAAGGTGATAGCTTCATTGTTTAAGGATGGCTCTTCCCACAATGCGTGCCCTAGCTGTCGCCCCATGGTGCATCACTGCCTTATTTGTTCATTCTTCCTGTCATTGTTGCTGAGGGGAACCCATGAAAAAGGACCAATTCTGCAACTAGGAACAGTCATGGGCATGTATGTGATAGGCTGGGTAGGTCCCAGGCAGGTGCCAGGCAGGTGGCGGGCAGCTGCCAGGCAGGTGTTGGGCAGGTGTTGGGCAGGTGCTGGGCAGGTGCTGAGCAGGTGCTGGGCATATGATGGGCAGATGATGGGCAGGTGCTAGGCAGGTGCCATGCAGGTACTGGACACCTTGCTCATGTCAGGTTCTCTGCACAGGAGAGCCAAGGGGCTTGTTCAAGGTGTGTAAGGAAAGAACCGAGGTGATTCCCATGATAGCCATCTCCCTTGTGGGACATTGCAAACATTTACAAGTGTAGACAGACTAGCTACAGGCTCCCACATCCTTGGGCCTGCCTTCAGCTGTGGTCAGCGCTTGGCCAGCCTTGTCTCTTCACCTCCCCCAGCCCTCCCACTCGCTGGCGTTACTGTGAAACATAGCTTAGATGTAAGAGATTCATCAGTAAATACATTAATCTGTGTCTTTAAATGATAAGGCCCCTTTACAAATACTTCTGCACCACAGTAACCAGGGCAAGTTAGTGATAAGTCTAAAGAGTCAGAGTCCAAGATTCACACTGTCTCACAAATTCCATATGTATGTGCGTATGATGCATGTACAGCATGCCTATGTCATATAGAGACATGCATATAAACTGTTCACAAGCAGCACACATATATATTTACATTGTAAACACATATACATATCTACATATATACCCACATGGACATATACAAATATGTATGCACACACAAATACTCACAAAAATGTACTTTTATGCACATGTGTATACAAGTGTCTACACATAGACACATAGACACATACCTACACTTAGTCACATAGACGTATATACCTATACACAGTCACAGACATATATATGTATACACATACGCAAACACGTATGTATGTGTGTACACCTAGCCTGTGGCCTCATCAGTACTCATTGTTGGGATGCCCACTGCCATTGACGGATGTGTCTCTGTCTGAGGTAATGTGTACACACATATGTATATCCAGACACCCTTTCCGACCTCCAACCCTGGATAGAACTCAATGCACTGACACAGCTCTGGCTCATGGCCCTCTCCTAAAACTCTCATTTTCTCTGTGATTATCTGCAGAATCTCAAAAAGCCATCTGTATCGTCCAGGCTGACCGTGAGACCCAGTTGCTGCTGAAGGAAGTGTTCTCTCGGCCAGCCTGCAGGACCCAGCCCTTGCTGCAGCCTGCTGCAGTGCTCAGGAGTGCAACCAATCAGTTCCTACTCCGCTACACTCACAAGGTCTGTCTCTGGTACCTTCCCCTTGCAGCACGCATGCTCTTGCACGAAGTAGGACTCTGGCCAACACCCAGGTGGCAAACATTCCCCTTTCTCCAGCTAAATTCCAGACACAGTGTGTCTTTGCTTTTGGTCCTGTCCCTTCTACCACAGGCATGGAGGTGGGCCCAGTACGGGAAAATGCCACATGTGCATTTCCAAGTGCCTGCAAGCCGTGACCCCCACGAGCAAAGCTGATCCCCCATGACAAGGCCCAGACTGCAATACCATTCTCAAGGCCGGTGCTAAATCTCCACTCCAGAGGGCAGTTAGGAAATGGAAAGTGCCACCCTTAATTGAAGCAGACGTACTTTATGTACCTGGGCCTCTCCTGATCTTTTCACCATGAAGAGCTTGATTTACATGCACCATTACAAGCAGGTGGCCTGGACCAAAATGTCAATGAGAACACTGACAATACGGAGGAGCTGTCACTGACTAAGCATTTGTCTGGCCCTAGAGGCCAGTAACGCCGTCACACCAACTCCCCCATTTTAAGCTCACGGAAACTTCAGGTTGGTGTCAGTCTCCAGGGGTGAGAAGACATGGAGGCCACAGAGGGACAGAAGTGGTCCCAAAGTCACATGGCAGATAAGGTGAGGGCCAGGGCCTTGTGGCTTTCCACCCCTTTGTGGGGCCTGGCTACTAACCCCCAGGGACCCACTCTTCTTTTTCCACCAAGGCGTTCTCTGGTTTGTGCCTTGGAGAAGCGCTTCACACACGGGAAAGGCTGTCTGGGCTGACGTAAGCTGGCCCTGTGGCTCTTCTCTTTGTTACACAGGGAGGGGGGGGTCCTGGTAAAGGACTTCTCTTCAGCTTATCTCCCTTGCACACAGACCCAGGGAGAGCCATGATGGATGACTAGCGTGCACAGCAAGGTTGATAGAGCACCAGACAGAACCCCAAGGAACCATGGCAACAGCCCAGATCTCACAGGACATGGGGCTGGTTTATTAGCCTGCAGCTAGGCATCTTTTCCCTGGCTTGTTTATAGGGTCCTCACGATTTGGGGGGGGTGGGTAGGAGGGGGTCGGGCAACCCTTTACAAACAGGCTGGTCACGAACATTCAGTGTCACCCCTGCTCCCAAGTCATGGTCACTTCCAGGATATTTGTAGAATGGTGGGGAAAGGGACCATGAAGCCTGGCCCGGGCTGCAATCCACAAGATATGAAAACCAATTGCTTTCTATAATAAATTCTAACTGGGGCCATAGAAATAACAAGGCTGAGGAGAAGGGAACGCCAATTTGCTTGATTTCATTAGCTCCTTCTTGGGCGGTCCAGCCCCAGCTCCTTTTCATTAAAATAAGGGCAAATTGAAAATCGTAAAAGAGCCTTTCTTATCAGAGAATGAACGACCTGGTAGGTTCGTAATCTCTGAAGCCCGCCAAGGAGTCAGGAGCACCTCACTGCATTGGCTCTTGACGGCTGAGCCCGGTAGGTCCCAGGAAGAAGCTACGTCCTCAAACAGCGTCATCTGGGAAACGTTCTTCATTTTTCTGAACCAAAGAAGAGGCCGCTGATAGCATCGCCCAGCAGCAAGCGGTCTGTGCTGTCCATCCTGTCTAATCGCTGTGGATGCCCGCAGAGACCGACACCGAACAGCCTTGGAAGAAGAGGCCTTCCAGGCAGAGGTACCAGGTGCCCCTCTTTAAGGCCCAGATGGCTTGCTAGAGAGAGTAAGCCAGAACAGGCAGCGCTTCCAGGACTCTACAGTGTGCGTCCATGTGCGTGTACCCCAAGGATCTGTCAATGCAGAGGTCCTGGGACGAAAGGGCTATGAGGTCTTGGGGACAGAAAAGACCGGAAGTCTGGCCAGAATGGGTACCTCACGTCTGGAGCTCCCACAAGCTCCCCTCAAAATTCTATTGTGACACCTGGTGATTTATTTGGTTAATATTTATTGGGCAGCTACTACAGACCGGGCACCCATGCAGGGTATTATGGGTGCTGCTGCCTTATCTCTGCACAGCTTGCAGACTTGGGCCTCTGAGGCCCACCCTGTGCACCCCAGGGACAAAGGTGGGAAGGCATTCCACAGCAGATAGCATGAACTGGCATGCTTGCTCACTGCTAGAAATGGGCAGAGAGCCAGGCAGCCTCGGGACTCAACCCATGGCCCAACATCTGGGCAGAAGCGAGGGCAAGGTGCCTGGGCCGGGGCTTCTCACTGAGACGGCGGCAAGCCTGAGAGGCCTGCGGTGGGTGGCAGGCAGGAAGGATGAGGGTAGAGTGGACAAAGGAGCCATGGAGGCAGCCAGGCCCGAGCAGGTGGGGTTAGTTCCAGCTGATAAAAGACTCATATCAAACCACAACTGCAGGGAGGGAACAGCCAGGACTGTGAATTTTAATATGAGTGTGACACGATCCAGGTGACCTAAATTAACCTAACCGAGGCAGCTGTGGGCAGAGTAGGGGCTACGCCATCCCCCACACTGTGTGTGGCACACAGAGACCAGGAGGTTAGCGAGTGGAAAGGGCCTCTGTGCGGGGGAAGGCTGATAGCCCTTCCTCACCCTGGCATCGCTGTGCAACAGAGCACGTGCAAAGCCAAGCCTGATGCTTGGGCTTTCTGCCTGCTCACTAGCACACTTCTTGGGGTGCTTTCTCTCTTTGCTGTCTACTTTATCTAGTGCCTAACTTAGGAAGTGTGACTTTTCATCTCCTCCCGACAACTTCGGGAATCTGCCACAGACCCCACTATTTTTTTCTTTTTTTCTTAAATGCTAGAAAAATTGTCCTTGGGCTTCTTTTGGTCCCTTCCTGGATTCTTTTACTAATGAGGCTTATGAATGCCAAAAGGGGTCCTCGGTTTCCCTGACAACAACACTCTGAAAAGATGCTGTGTAGGCAGCGAGGTAGGAAAGCGAGAGTATGCACCTTCCAGATCACAGGGGCAGCACCTCAGTGGGGCAGGCAGAGAGCTCCGGGTGGCCAGGCTGCTGTCCATCCCTAAGGTTGACATAGGAAAGAGTTGAGAAGTGGAACGGACGCTGGACTCAGCTCGGCTGATGAAGAGCTTGAAGACGGAGGCCTGCCTCGGGTGTGGCTGCACTTACATTACAGGCAGTGCTGGGGATTGAACTGTGGCCCACCATTCTTCTCTTTGGGCTACGCCCCCAGCATGGAGCTCACCCGCCTCACCCATCTGTGCTCAGTTCTTCAGCCCCATCTGACTTGTAAACAGCACGCACTCCATAAATGCTTGCCAAATGGGAAAGGAACCAAAAAAAGGAGAGGAACAGGAAGCATCACTCCGTGTCTGGAGTGTTTGGTCAAACAAAAGGAGCCGGGGTGGAGACAGGCGAAAAGAGACATCAGCCTTGTAATTCCAGATTCAAA